>NW_017306731.1:418788-437770 GCF_000935625.1 Nanorana parkeri
GGGGGGGGGGGGGTAATATTAGCTTGCAGGGTCCTGTGGAAAGATTCTCAGAAAAAGTAGTAAATAAGAAAGTGAGAATTATTATAATTTTTATATTTATAATACAGGATATATATGGTATATAGCGCCAACAGTTTGCGCAGCACTTTACAATATAAAGGAAGACATTACTGTTACAAAACAATTCAAAACAAGTTGGTTAGCAGGGCCTTGCCCACAAGAGCTTACCATCTAAAAGGGAAGGGCAAGTCATACAAAAGGTGAAGAAAACATAAAAAACCGGAGCACAGATCTAGTGCAGAATAAAAGTGACTGTTGACTAAGTACTGCACTTAGATCTGTGCTCCGGTTTTTTATGTTTTCTTCACAGTGCTGTAACATGGATGTTTCCCTATCCAACTAACCATGCTGCAGGATCAGTGCATACATCTTCTCTGGATTAATCACCAGTATAACTGGAGCTCCTTTAACACTATTAATATACAGTCCATAAACAATCCATCTAGTTGCGCAAGTTGATGACTTCAGTAGTACAAAAGGTGGGTGTTTGAGAATGTGATGGTTCAGTGGTTAAGTTGAGGTGGGATAGGCTCCGCTGAGGAGATGAGTCTTCAGGGATGGTCTAAAGGCAGACAGAGTAGGAAACGGCTGGATAGGTTGGAGTAGGGAGTTCCAGAGCTAGTGACATAGGAGAATTTGAAAGGAATGGAAGAGTTCAGTTTTGGATAGAGTAAGGCCCCATTCATACTAAGCGACACTTACCTCGAGCGGATCCGTACGGCCGGGATATCGCGACTGTTCAGGGCGACGTTCAAGCGAAAATCGCGTCACCGTCGGGCTGCATGCACAAATAGAAAAATTGCGCAATATCCGCACAAGCGACCGCGACGAGCGACATGGAGCTGTTCAATGGAACAGCTCCATTGAAAATCATTGGTCGGCGACTTCTCGTGATATCGCGTGTCAAATTTGCGCGATTAAACGCCCAGTGTGAATGGGCACTTAGTGAGGATTATAACCCCTGCCATCTTTTTTTTTTTTTTTGCATATGTGTCATTGTGGAGATTTCCCTTCACTTCCTGTCTGACAGCCACAACAAGAAGTGAGAGGAAATCCCTCCAAAGTGAGGGAAATCCCTGGCGGTTAGCAGGGTCACCAGAACTAGTGTCCCCATTAGAATATTTGCCATCTGTTCATGTTCTGGTGACCCAAATTGGGATTATCTTTCACTTTCAGTGATAACAGTCACCAGGACAAATAGAGAAGGTGAATCTCCCTAATGGGGACAGAGACAGCAATAAAAACCTGACAGCTGTTGTGATCCCTCTCCACTCTATCCAAAACTAAAAGAATGTTTTGACTTCAGTTGCACTTTAAGGTATAAAGAGAACCAGATACAGACATGAGGAATGTGGAGGAGGAGGAGAAGAGAGAGGTTTACATGTGAAAAATAACAAAAAGATCAGACGGTACCTTTGCTAAGCTGTGTGAGGCGTGATACACAAGCACTGTACATAGCTTGATTATTAGGATGTTATTTTAATAAAGGTTATTTTAATAAAGGGGGCGGACATGCAATGAAGTTTATGTACGTCACATGCATTATTAAATTACATTTCTTTAAAGCTAAACTCCGGGCACAAAAATATTCATTTAAATCTATTCTTTATTTGCCACAGAGGATATGAATCCAATTTGTATGCAATACATGGCTTTGAAAACCCAGGTATTACCTTGTAAACATAGTTGCGTCATTATCAACGTGCTGCCCATAGCCGGTGCAGAGAGCACTGATGTGGGAGGGGCCCAGCAGCTCCACCCACTACAGCAGCGGTAGGTGAACTCCGGTCCTGCAGCTGTTGTGCAACCACAAAGCCCATGAAGCACTGCAAGATTCTCACAGCTACAGGCATGACTTCCAGAGATAGATGCATGATGGGATTCACAGTTCCACCACAGTTGGAGGGCTAGAGTTTCCCCCCCTCCCCTGCACTACAGAATGGTGGAGAGAAGACCAGTCACCTGCACAAGGAGAGAGAGCAGCAGTGACTGGTCTTGATTGCCGGAAGCAGCTGGCCATACACATGTAGAATTTTGTTCAAACATTTGTACCGAAATTTAGGGGTCTATTCACTAAACTGCCGAAGGATCTAGCCGTAGCTTCGGCTGATCCTTCGGCTAGCTTTAGCCCCAGGACGGACTCCAGGACATGGCAACCAATCCACTTTTATATTTCTTTTCCAAAGCTTAATTAAACAAACAGAATAGAGAAGATGACTGGTTGCCATGAGCAACTGCTCCAGATTCTCTCTGCTTCAGTTTTGATAAATTCCCCCCACATTCTTCCACTTTAACCCTTAGCAGTCTCCCGGTAGTAGGCAACCTCGGCACTCTAGCTGGGGAAATACTCCAAATCCCATTTTGCCTCTGCCTCTGGGAGTCATACGTGTTGCTGTCAGAGACCTGCCATGCCACATGGGACTTGTAGTTCCACACAGCTGATGCGCCAAGGTTGCCTACCCCTGCCATAGAGGAAGAATAACATTTACATGATATGACTTTATATCTACAGGGTTTCTGCTCCTCATTAAGAGCTCACATTTATTATTCCAGTTAAAGATTCAAATGGCTGCTTTGTGTGACATCAATATTTCATGGTTGTCATTAAGCCTTTTTTCTGTGTTACATTACAAAGCTCTTTGTGATGACATTTCCATGAGATGATGTCATAGCCTCATGATATATTTCATTTCTTCAGCGCCGGTGTATCACACAGACTATTCTATAGATTGCTGGGGCCTTAGTTTTAGTTTAGTAGCTGAAAAAAAATTGTGACTTTTCATGTGTGCAGCTTATAAACCATCCCTAACAGTTCACTACGTCCTAACATTTCATGTAGAACTGAAGCCAAAATGATTTATTTACTTTTGGATATAATTCTTCCTATTGAAAAAAAAAATTACTTTCTCCAGTATAAAAAACATAATACTTTCTTAAGTATAAAACAAATCAGTTATTTTCTCTAGTATACATTTGTTTACTCTAATATTTAAAAATGTTACTTTCTCTAGTGCAAAAAAATTGTTACTTTCGCTAATATTACAATTTTTTCCTTTCTCTAGTATTATAAAAATGTTTTACTTTCTCTAATAAAAAAATGTTTACTTTCTCTAATATTAAATTTTTTTCCTATCTCTAGTATTATAAAAATGTTTTACTTTCTCTAATATTACAAATGTTTACTTTCTCTAGTTTTATTTAAAAAAAATACTTTCTCTAATATTAAAAAATTATTACTTTCGCTAGTATTAAAATTGTTACTTTATCTCTACCTTAACCTACCCCTAACAACTAGCGCTCTTTCACACTAGCCGCATGGTTAAGCTCTGCGTTTTACTGTGCAGCTGGTGTCTGCTAAGTGGCAGCGGTGAGGTGCAGTGCCTTGCTACAATGCAAGGCACTGCTTCTTTTTTTTCTTAACTTTATTTGGCATATACAATGTGTGCACTTCATTCACGTCTTGGTATGCGGTAACGCTGCCCACCACACGCACAGTGTGAATGGGGCAGACAGAAAAAAAGATCCCGTGTGGAAAAAATGCCAGTCACCGATGTATGTGTGAAGGGGCCCTAAACTTAACCCCTAAACTACCCTTGATATTTACTCATAAGCTAACCCTAACACTAAATCCTTTAGTCTTTGTTCACAATTTTGAGCTGCGTGAACATGTGCCATGTCAAGCGCACTTTGACACATTTTCACAGAACGCATCAAAAATGTGCAACATGTTTGTGGTGCTATTACTTATTTATAGCACCCCAAACACGGTCAGAAAAATGCATGTTTTCTCAAAACACACAAAAACTCACAAACAATATGCAATAAGTCTGTAGCTACATGAGCTACTTTCCTGCATTTGTTGTGCGTGAGGCAGCCATTCACTCAATGGGCGGCCAATCCATTCCCAGTAAGTTGTGGTGTGAATGGGGCCTTACAATCATGCATAAAATATCAGTACCCCCCCTTTCCATAGACAAAGGGGTAAATGCTTGTTTAGTGTATGGGAGGTTTAAAGCAGAGGAATACCTTCCTCCTCCTCTGTACTCCTCTCTCCCCCAACAGACTCTCTTCCACTCCCGGTATGGGACGGGCCCTCAATGTCCTCATGTATGACATCAGGGGAGTGATGGGGCACACCACCAGCGAAGAGGAGCAACATCGGATGGTTCATACAGTGCAGAGTAAACCTGCAGAAGTAAGGAATTAGGTGGCCAGCTAATCTTTCTCTAGACAAAACAACCATTTAACCCTTGCTGTCTGATAGTGTTATTTGTGGAGCCACAACAGCCTTCAACCCAATGCTGAAACGTAACCCCTAAGCTGACTCTGTTAATTATCCCTTAAAGTGACCCTCACACCTAATCCTTCACCTAACACTTAAAATGTACTACTCATCCCATAGCTTAAAGTAGAATTGAAGCCAAAACTTTTTTTTGCTATCTGTGTCTTTGTTATAGAGACTCACTCTCTGCATTTGTCCTGGTGAATGTGAAAGAAAACCTCAAATTTTGTGTTGTCATCAGAACAGTAATAGAGAGAAAATCTTCCAATGTGGACATTAGTTCTGGGGACCACCAGGGATTTCCTTTGCTTAAAGGGATTTTCTCTCACTTCCTGTTGTGGCTTTCGGACAGGAAGTGAAGGGAAATCTCCCCAATTGGATGATGGAATTATAACCCTCCCTTACTCTATCCAAAATGAAAAAAAAACCTTCATCCTAAAGGTGCCCATACACTGCACGATTCTCGTACGAGAATCGCGGGAAATCCCGTGATCGTACGAGAATCGTGCAGTGTATGGAAGTCATGCGACCGTTTCTAATGTACGGTTGCACGACTTTTGTATATCGAGCATCTTGGAAAACCAGCCGAGAATCGTACGATTTTCGGCTGGTTTTTAATATGATCGAGGGATCACTGCCGAACGGGCCGGTGTGCGCACGTGCACACTGCCCGTTCCGCCTGTCCAAGATGGGCAGATCGTACGTATTTTTAATTACTTTACAACCCTCGCAAGACAAAAGTCTTGCGAGGGTTGTAAAATGTACAAGCACCTTAACACTTACCAGCCCCGTGTAAAGACGACTCCAGTTCCATAGATCTCACTGTGTCTCCTTACTGTATCACTGAGTACACAGTATGTGCTAATGATGTTTCTCACATTGGCTCCAGATCATTAGCTGATGAAGGTTCTGATGCTAAAAATAATGAAAGCAGTGATGGATAAGGAAGAGGTAATTAATGCAGCGCTTCATTTAAGTGTTATAAATGATGCAGGTGTCCAGATAAGAAGGAAACAGCTCCAAAAACATTTGTTGTATAAAAGAAAATTGCTTTTTACTTGCACACAAAACTCATAAATAAATCATAAGAAGAAATCACTTACAATTTTGGAAGGCCTTCGGGAATAACAAAAAAAAAATTGTTCCATAATTCCTAAAAAGCATACTCCACATTTCAGAACATGATTCATGTTACATCCGTATTTAATATGTAACAGGGAAGACGGTTACATTCCCCAACCCCCCACCCACTTACCAAAATGAGGTTCTTCACCCCTCAGGCTTCTGTGTTTTCTTTAATTTTGCCTGGATTTTCATAGCTTCACATGGTCTGGGAATAGAAAAATTAGAAGTCTCATTTGCCACCGCAGCAGAGGGACTCAGAGATCTCAATGGAGCAATAATAAATAATTCTTACACAACCCTTTCTTTCTTAACCCTTTCGCTGCCAAGGCCTTTTATTGTTGCACACATGATATAATCCACATTTTAGGTCTGAAAATTACTTCAAACACCCCAAAACATTATCAGGGCTATTCACTATAAAAGGGTGAAGAGTTTGGAGAAGGCCGGAGAAGTTAACAATCTAGGCCAGAATAGCTGATTTGGAAAAACTCTCCAATTCAGCTCACTTTTGAGTTCAGCTATGTTAATGTTAATTGTAGTGCCCCAAAACACAATAAAATACCAATTTGTTGGTAAAATATAAAAGATGAGGTTACGACAAGTAAATAGATACCCAACATGCCTAGGTAAAAAATGCGTGCGTCCATGAAACAGTGACGAATTTTAGTACCCCAAAAAGTCCATAGACGACACTTTTAAAGCCCCTACAGGTTATTACTTTAGATATACGTGTAAATATTGGCACTCGAATTATTGCTCTCACTCCGACGTGCACGGTGATACCCAACATGAGTAGGACGATCAATGTTTTTATACATAGACACACCCGACACATGTTTGCATGACTGCAGCCCTGAATACTGAAAAATGGCCTGGATGGGAAGGGGGTTTAACACCCCAGACTTCAAGTGGTTAAGGCAATACTGGGGGTCCAAAAGACCTCTAGTGTCACCTTTCCACTTTGCACTTCAATAGCTTATTGCTCGGCTTCAGTAGCCGAGCAATGACAGCTCAGGGACCAGAAGAGAAGCAATCCGATTCACTCCTGTTCCCATAGAACGGATGCTCGCTGCTCTCCTCCCCAGCTTCCCGCCGCCACCCAACATGCTGGTCCTGGGCCCACAGGAGGGACAGCGGAGACTGTGAAACATGGCAGGGGTGTCAGGCAGGGGGGGGGCGGGTACTTTACTGGCCCATAGAAGCAATCTGGTGGCAGCTGAGCCATCAGAATCGCTTCTGTCATAAAGCCAGCAGTCGGCTTTACAAAGGTAAACAGAGTCTCTGTAAGCCTGCTTACAGCGCCGTGCAGTAGAATTTGGACATCTAACTTACTCTAACATTTCCCTTCCAATTAAATTGACTAAAGAAATATAGTTGGGTCCATACTCTAGTATTATAAAAATGTTTTACTTTCTCTAATATTACAAATGTTTACTTTCTCTAGTTTTATTTAAAAAAAATACTTTCTCTAATATTAAAAAATTATTACTTTCGCTAGTATTAAAATTGTTACTTTATCTCTACCTTAACCTACCCCTAACAACTAGCGCTCTTTCACACTAGCCGCATGGTTAAGCTCTGCGTTTTACTGTGCAGCTGGTGTCTGCTAAGTGGCAGCGGTGAGGTGCAGTGCCTTGCTACAATGCAAGGCACTGCTTCTTTTTTTTCTTAACTTTATTTGGCATATACAATGTGTGCACTTCATTCACGTCTTGGTATGCGGTAACGCTGCCCACCACACGCACAGTGTGAATGGGGCAGACAGAAAAAAAGATCCCGTGTGGAAAAAATGCCAGTCACCGATGTATGTGTGAAGGGGCCCTAAACTTAACCCCTAAACTACCCTTGATATTTACTCATAAGCTAACCCTAACACTAAATCCTTTAGTCTTTGTTCACAATTTTGAGCTGCGTGAACATGTGCCATGTCAAGCGCACTTTGACACATTTTCACAGAACGCATCAAAAATGTGCAACATGTTTGTGGTGCTATTACTTATTTATAGCACCCCAAACACGGTCAGAAAAATGCATGTTTTCTCAAAACACACAAAAACTCACAAACAATATGCAATAAGTCTGTAGCTACATGAGCTACTTTCCTGCATTTGTTGTGCGTGAGGCAGCCATTCACTCAATGGGCGGCCAATCCATTCCCAGTAAGTTGTGGTGTGAATGGGGCCTTACAATCATGCATAAAATATCAGTACCCCCCCTTTCCATAGACAAAGGGGTAAATGCTTGTTTAGTGTATGGGAGGTTTAAAGCAGAGGAATACCTTCCTCCTCCTCTGTACTCCTCTCTCCCCCAACAGACTCTCTTCCACTCCCGGTATGGGACGGGCCCTCAATGTCCTCATGTATGACATCAGGGGAGTGATGGGGCACACCACCAGCGAAGAGGAGCAACATCGGATGGTTCATACAGTGCAGAGTAAACCTGCAGAAGTAAGGAATTAGGTGGCCAGCTAATCTTTCTCTAGACAAAACAACCATTTAACCCTTGCTGTCTGATAGTGTTATTTGTGGAGCCACAACAGCCTTCAACCCAATGCTGAAACGTAACCCCTAAGCTGACTCTGTTAATTATCCCTTAAAGTGACCCTCACACCTAATCCTTCACCTAACACTTAAAATGTACTACTCATCCCATAGCTTAAAGTAGAATTGAAGCCAAAACTTTTTTTTGCTATCTGTGTCTTTGTTATAGAGACTCACTCTCTGCATTTGTCCTGGTGAATGTGAAAGAAAACCTCAAATTTTGTGTTGTCATCAGAACAGTAATAGAGAGAAAATCTTCCAATGTGGACATTAGTTCTGGGGACCACCAGGGATTTCCTTTGCTTAAAGGGATTTTCTCTCACTTCCTGTTGTGGCTTTCGGACAGGAAGTGAAGGGAAATCTCCCCAATTGGATGATGGAATTATAACCCTCCCTTACTCTATCCAAAATGAAAAAAAAACCTTCATCCTAAAGGTGCCCATACACTGCACGATTCTCGTACGAGAATCGCGGGAAATCCCGTGATCGTACGAGAATCGTGCAGTGTATGGAAGTCATGCGACCGTTTCTAATGTACGGTTGCACGACTTTTGTATATCGAGCATCTTGGAAAACCAGCCGAGAATCGTACGATTTTCGGCTGGTTTTTAATATGATCGAGGGATCACTGCCGAACGGGCCGGTGTGCGCACGTGCACACTGCCCGTTCCGCCTGTCCAAGATGGGCAGATCGTACGTATTTTTAATTACTTTACAACCCTCGCAAGACAAAAGTCTTGCGAGGGTTGTAAAATGTACAAGCACCTTAACACTTACCAGCCCCGTGTAAAGACGACTCCAGTTCCATAGATCTCACTGTGTCTCCTTACTGTATCACTGAGTACACAGTATGTGCTAATGATGTTTCTCACATTGGCTCCAGATCATTAGCTGATGAAGGTTCTGATGCTAAAAATAATGAAAGCAGTGATGGATAAGGAAGAGGTAATTAATGCAGCGCTTCATTTAAGTGTTATAAATGATGCAGGTGTCCAGATAAGAAGGAAACAGCTCCAAAAACATTTGTTGTATAAAAGAAAATTGCTTTTTACTTGCACACAAAACTCATAAATAAATCATAAGAAGAAATCACTTACAATTTTGGAAGGCCTTCGGGAATAACAAAAAAAAAATTGTTCCATAATTCCTAAAAAGCATACTCCACATTTCAGAACATGATTCATGTTACATCCGTATTTAATATGTAACAGGGAAGACGGTTACATTCCCCAACCCCCCACCCACTTACCAAAATGAGGTTCTTCACCCCTCAGGCTTCTGTGTTTTCTTTAATTTTGCCTGGATTTTCATAGCTTCACATGGTCTGGGAATAGAAAAATTAGAAGTCTCATTTGCCACCGCAGCAGAGGGACTCAGAGATCTCAATGGAGCAATAATAAATAATTCTTACACAACCCTTTCTTTCTTAACCCTTTCGCTGCCAAGGCCTTTTATTGTTGCACACATGATATAATCCACATTTTAGGTCTGAAAATTACTTCAAACACCCCAAAACATTATCAGGGCTATTCACTATAAAAGGGTGAAGAGTTTGGAGAAGGCCGGAGAAGTTAACAATCTAGGCCAGAATAGCTGATTTGGAAAAACTCTCCAATTCAGCTCACTTTTGAGTTCAGCTATGTTAATGTTAATTGTAGTGCCCCAAAACACAATAAAATACCAATTTGTTGGTAAAATATAAAAGATGAGGTTACGACAAGTAAATAGATACCCAACATGCCTAGGTAAAAAATGCGTGCGTCCATGAAACAGTGACGAATTTTAGTACCCCAAAAAGTCCATAGACGACACTTTTAAAGCCCCTACAGGTTATTACTTTAGATATACGTGTAAATATTGGCACTCGAATTATTGCTCTCACTCCGACGTGCACGGTGATACCCAACATGAGTAGGACGATCAATGTTTTTATACATAGACACACCCGACACATGTTTGCATGACTGCAGCCCTGAATACTGAAAAATGGCCTGGATGGGAAGGGGGTTTAACACCCCAGACTTCAAGTGGTTAAGGCAATACTGGGGGTCCAAAAGACCTCTAGTGTCACCTTTCCACTTTGCACTTCAATAGCTTATTGCTCGGCTTCAGTAGCCGAGCAATGACAGCTCAGGGACCAGAAGAGAAGCAATCCGATTCACTCCTGTTCCCATAGAACGGATGCTCGCTGCTCTCCTCCCCAGCTTCCCGCCGCCACCCAACATGCTGGTCCTGGGCCCACAGGAGGGACAGCGGAGACTGTGAAACATGGCAGGGGTGTCAGGCAGGGGGGGGGCGGGTACTTTACTGGCCCATAGAAGCAATCTGGTGGCAGCTGAGCCATCAGAATCGCTTCTGTCATAAAGCCAGCAGTCGGCTTTACAAAGGTAAACAGAGTCTCTGTAAGCCTGCTTACAGCGCCGTGCAGTAGAATTTGGACATCTAACTTACTCTAACATTTCCCTTCCAATTAAATTGACTAAAGAAATATAGTTGGGTCCATAGCCTAAGTACTGTCAAGGACAACCCCCCCCCCCATAGAGCTACCAGTCCCTAATTTTTCCTTGCAGGCACTTTTTGAATGCATGAATCTGATTTATTGCCTTCCCTGCCTGCAAATCTCTCCAACACTAATGTGCCTTTTACTAGAGCAAGCAGGTGCTAGCTTTTATCGGTGTGCTGTAAATGTATGTACCTAGTGGTGCTAGTGAAAGCAGATGGGTGATAAGGCTCAGTGTGTTCATTTTATGTGTGCAGTACATTGGCCTGCGGTGCCTCTATTGCTGTCTAGGGATTTGGTTAATGATTAATAGGTCAGTACAGACAGCACAGCAACAATAAAGCAATCTGATTCAGTAAGCAAGGATTGCATTGGCAAAGTGTATCTTATGGCTAAAGGTGGCCTTTGACATTAGAAAATGGTCAGATGTGTAAGCACAATACAACCACTTCAATATTGGTTTCTTTTTTTTGTTTGTTTACAACTTGATCCATAAGCATGCACAATCAGATTGCCAAGGCATACATGTTTATGCTTATGGTGATGGGTGCTTAGCTGCGAACTCTTCTTTCCACATAGTTAAATTGGCCCTTTACCCTCTTTTACTAAAATCCTCTTACATTCATTGGTTAAACAGACTTGTTTTTCATTTACTTACAAATAGAGTTCATCTACTTCCTGGTCCAGTTCTAGCTCAAATGATGCAATGTGCCCAAACGTTGCATCCTGGGAATGTTACATCAGCAGAGCATTGAGATCTCAGGGAAAGGCATTTTCCTCCCCTGAGATGATGTGCATGGTCACATGTCCTTAGACTGCCAGAGCCCATGGAAGAAGAGGCTTTTGGGACCAGTCTAGCAGCCTGGAGGAAGCTGGAAACAGGTAAGTAAATCTGCTTTACCAAAACGAGCACTGACCAAAACAAGCACTTAACCATAGCAGCATGGCAGTAGTACGTTTTTTTTATTTACCCAGAGTTCTTCTTTAAACTTCAGATGTGTAAGGAGACAGGGGAAGGGGTATCCAAAATATTATGGGGTTCATGCTCTGTGAACTGGTTGGTCTGTCCTGCCCTTGAGTAAGGCCAACACTGGTTGTAGATGCGGTCTGGTGAGGAGATACATGCAGTTCTATGTAAAAATGTTTACATAGAACTGCAAGCGATGTCTTACTTATATTTTTAATGAAGACATCACTTGATAATTTGTTGTTTCTTTAAATAGCTTCCTGGAATTTAGATTTAAAGTGGATTCTCTCTATAATTGCTCTATGAAGATTAAGCATCCATGTAACATGTGTACTTTAATAAATGTGCAGAACCATGATTTGACTTCTACCCGTGCTCTAGTTGTCCAGCAATCAGCATTGGAAAACTGACAGCCATTTACCAGTGACACCATGCCACTCATGGTGTCCCTCAGCCCTCTTGGTGCTATCTATGTCTTTGACAGCATCATGGCACAGATTAAGGGGGTTATTCGCAAAAGGGTGAAGAGTTTAGAGAGGGCAGGAGAAGGAAAAATTCTCCAATTCAGCTCACTTTCCAGTTCAGCTATGTTGTCCTAGATTATTAACTTCTCCTGCCTTCTCCAAACTCTTCATCCTTTAGTGAATAACCACCTAAGTGTTTCCTAGTCAGACTTTGCAATCACTAGACGTAGATACCATGAGGGGGACTGAGGGACACTGTAGGTTGAATTGTGTTACTAGTCATAGCTGGCAGTTTTCCGGTGCTGATTGCTGGACAACTAGAACACGGACAGAAGTCAAACATGGTGCAATGCCATAATCACGGTTCGTTTGTTATATAGATATTTAATGTTCATAGAGTAATCCTAGGTTGAACTTCCACTTCAAGGATGAATGCAGACACCAGTAAATATTGACCGCTTTGCAAAAGATCACTGAAACAGGAAATAGCTTGACAGTTCTGCAATGGCTGAAGCTGCCAGAAGCACTTCACATTACTAACCTTCCATATAACTCAGTGTCTGAAAGTGCAAGCAGGCATCCAAGTTTCTCGCAGCTAACTGCCAACTCTTTCTTTGCAGTGATAACAGCCCGTAGCTCTGTTTTAGCTACAGGACCATTCAACGCTGTTCTCCTTCTGATAGGGGTAATTAGTAGGTGACCAACAGTAGTATCCCATGAGCAGGTCTATTCACCAAAGGATGAGGAGTTTGGAGAAGGCAGGAGTAAGGAACAATCTAGGACAGCATAGCTGAACTGGAAAGTGAGCTGGATTGGAGAATTTTTCCTTCTCCCGCCTTCTCCAAACTCTTCACCCTTTAGTGAATAGAGCTGTAGCTGTGAACAGACCTTAGCCTGGTTCGTTAGTGTAGTGTGAGGGCTTTGAGCCATGTCCTGGTCAGGCACAGTTTAGTGTGAAGTGGTGGTCTGGGGCAAAGTTCACTTGGAGTCCGGTACAGTTTGCTTTAGTGTGAGCCCAAACCATGCCCAAGTACTGAAATCTGCGTGATCATAGAGCATGGAAGAAGCTGAGGAGATGATGCAAGCGTGACCGGGAATGCTTATTTAGAGCACAGTGTGAGTGCTGACCGGCAAGAAAGTGGGCTGGTGGGACAAAATGTGAGCAAACGCTTAATGTCATGAGCCTTCTTGAGCTCCAACTATACTCTGTCTGCTGCCGCCACTCATGGCTACAGTACACAGCTCAAGAGAGCCAGATCATCCACAAGGCAACATAGGCAACAAACTTGGGCCCAACTATAACCTTCAGGCTTCTGCAGTAAACCAGGAAGATAGCACATTTATTCAAAGCTGTGGACCTGCCTGTCACTTCACAAAGGAGAATGGACTTGTTGGTAGTTGGGGTCTGATGGGCTAATTCCAGTATAGGCAATTGGCTGCTTCTCTGGTCTTGTTGATATTCTTATCATTGTCAATCAAACGAATGGGAGGCAAAAATTGCTACTTGGCTGAGGACTCCATTCTGTATTAATTTTGTAGCACATACTCTCCTGCTGTCACACTCTTGTCGTCTCAACCCACTTCCAAATGTCTCATCTACCCATTTTAAAGTGAACCAATCACAGCTGGGCTCCTGCAAGAATTGGAAATTTCAGGATTAAATGATTATGAGTTTGCAAGCTTACCATATGTATGTAAGTTGTATACCTGTCACCTTACTGTAGAGAATAGCTGCATAGAAGGGTTGAGGAGCTTGGCCAGAATGAACAGTAATTAATGCTCTCAAATAAAGAAAGGGCTATGATGAAGCTTTGAATTGACTCTTCCTGGAGTGGTCAAGTTCAAACACACATTGCAAGAGAAAAAAAAAATTAAGGAAAGGGAACAAATGCTGCAAGTTAGCCTTAAAATATAGATTTTTCTGTGTTTTTACAGGGTCTCACTGGGTTTGTGACAGGGTCTCTTTAAGCACTAGTCAGAGGTCTTTTGCTGGCTATGGATGTCTCGAATTTGGCCAAAATTGATCCTGATTTAAATATTAATTGAGCCCAGAATAAAATTATCAGCCAAACAGTGACTGCATACTATGAAATGCAGTCATTGTTCGGGTTCAGGTATTCAGGCAGCCTGGGATTCTACGGAATGCAAAAGCTGGCAGGGATGATTCCCCCATTAATGCTGTTTATCATGAAAAGTGGAATCGGCTGATTTTCTCTCATTTTGCCCTCAGGCTGAATGAGAAAGAATCTCGCTGTGTATGGCTAGCTTAACAGTTGTTGGTATACCAACTGCTTGACCTCATGCCGATAAAACATGCTGCATCCCAGCTCCTGAGTGTTCATAACATTATCAAACAATCAAGCCACGTAGTTGCTTACATGCCTCTTGCAAGAGCAATGTTAAAATTTTGTTGAGCACAGCAAACAGCCAGAACACCAGTTTCAACATAGAAAAAGTCATGCTGGCAAAATGAAGATTTCCTCCACTTTCCTTTGTGGCTTTTTCACTCACCAACAGGTAGAGTTCTAAAATTACGTTTTCAGGTGGCTTAGTCACACGGTGTTGGGATTTTGATGCGCTGGGGCCAGCTGTGACAGCTTGAAAATGACAAAGGGATGGTAAAGGGTTTTGTACAATGATTTGAAGAGTGCTCATTCCACCATTTAAAATCATGTTGGTCCCAATATATTTCTTGATGTGTGATAGGATAAGAATAGGATTACTGACCCAATACAAAGAGATAAAAAAAACCCCACAGAATGTACATAGAAGTGTTAGAATTATTCCTGCTACACACATGTACACCCTATCGTTCCATCTGAAACAGTCGAATGAATAATCCAATATTTTCAAATGACCGCGGGGCAATTGAGTTGAAGACACCTGGTCAAATGTGGCAGAAAGTCCAATCGCTTTCAATCAGATTGCTTGACAGGGTTCCTGTTTTCAATCAACTTCTATTCAGTTGCAATTATTCTTTCGGTGTTTTGAATCTATTTCATACGATTTTCGGCTGGTTTTCTAGCGTGCTCCTTAGACAAAAGACGTGCGACCGTACAGTAAAAACGGTCGCACATCTTCCATACACTTTGCGATTATCATACGATCGCGGGATTTCCCACGATTATCGTGCGATAATCACACAGTGTATGGGCACCTTTATACAGACAGCGCAAACTGTTTGTGTCCAGGACTAATTGCCTGCAGGTAATCACAACATGTTTGATTACATGCGAATGGCTGAGAACGACTCTGTCAGCTGCCTTTGCTTTGTATAATGCTTTCCATCTGCAGCTGCTCACACGTCTCACAGAGCAGTTCCTGAGACTGCACCAATTGGCTCTATGTTATGTAGAATTGGCATGGGGTAGGGACCCATAGTCCTCTCTTGTTTCTGTTGTCCTGATATAGTACACTGAATTAGTGCTATTATGCTAGAAATGAAAGTCACCAGGTGATAATGAAAGAAAAAAAAAGCTTTGGAAAAAAACAAAACCAATGCAGTTACCACATTAAAGGACTTGTAAGCTGCAATATATTACATTTTGTTTTTTGGGGGGGGGGTTTAGATAACCTTTAAAGTAGACCTTGACCCACAACACAAAAAAAACCCCGGCCTCACACTTGTCCCTGGGATGGCTATTTTTCCAGTGCCATCCAAGGAGATCTCGTCATCCCACTGCAAGGTTTTGTGGTATCTGACTCTAAGGCTGGGCACACACCTTACAACCATCGCAAGACTTTTGTCTTGCGATGGTTGTAAGGTACTTAAAAAAAACGTACGATCTGCCTATGTTGCATAGGCAGATCGTACTTGCGATGATCGCAAGCCACGCCCCTTGAGGGGCAGGCTTCTGATGACCACAATGCCGAACGGGCAGTGTGCGTTTGCGCACACCGGCCCGCCTGGCTTTTATCTTACGAACATGCTACACACCTGCCGAACATCGCACAATGCTCGGCGGGTTTTGAAACATGTCCGTAAGTTTAAAGTCGTGCGACCTTACAGTAGTAGAGGTCGCACGGCTTCCACACACCTTACGATAATCGTACGATCGCGGGATTTCCCGCGATTATCATACGATTATCGTAAGGTGTGTGGGGACCTTAAGACTGGAAGTCTGTTACTGGCCGGATGACCAGGTGAAATGGGATTGGTAAAGTGCAACATATTGCATTTTTGTTTTTTGGTTTAGATACACTTTAAAGTGCATCTAAAGCCAAACCAAAACTATTTTTTCAGTGGTAAGGGGTTAAACCCCTCTCAGGTTTATCATTGTTGTCATCCACTAGGCATAGTCATCCTCTCTATTCATCCTGGTGACAATATTTTGAGTTGTGCCTACAGAAGGAATAGATGAGAAATCTTCCAATGGGGACCCTTGCTCTAGTGGCAGCTGTTTAGAGGGCATTGTTCTCCCTTTGAATAAATTAACTCCCACTTCCTGTTTTGTATTCGGGACAGGAAGTGAAGAGAAATATCCCCAATGGGACATTCATGGCAAAAAACATGACAAGGGTTTTAAGCCTCCCCTACATTTTTAGGGCCTGTTCACACCAGACACAGTGCGTTCTGGCCCGATTCTGGCTGGAACGCACTGGATAGTATTGCGGCTGGCTCACTTTGTTTTGGGGCGGGAGGGGGCGCGGTGGTCCATTGAAGTGAATGGCACCGTAGCCACACCCCCCAGCCACAATGCGATCGGCCGCACGGGAACACGTGGCACATCGATGCCTGCGTTCCTGTCCGGTCAAAAAAACTAGTGATTGCAGCATTTTTTCTGACCACACCGGACCGGAACGCAGGCATCGATGTGCCCTGCGTTCCTGTGCAGCTGATCGCATTGCGGCCGGAGGGTGTGGCTAGGGTGCCATTCACTTCAATGGACCGACGTGCCCCCTCCCGCCCCACAACAAACTGAGCCAGCCGCAATGTGATCTAGTGCGTTCCGGCCACAATCGGGCCAGAACACACTGTCTCTGGTGGGAACGGGCCCTAAATAACACAGTTGTGCGTTTAGATATACTTTAAGATCTTCTGCTTGGCTGCATTGGGTTAAAGTGTGCATTGATCGCATAGGTGGACATTGACAGAATTTCATTTTTTTTAAGTGTCAGCCTTTTGCTAATTGTCGACTCATCATGGAGCATTTGTAAGGCTGCCATTATACTGGTTAGGAACGAATCTTCAGTGTGTAAAAGACCTGAATTGCTGAATATACAGAACCTGTTCACATTTCCTTTCATTTACTTAATTGTCTTTTGCTGTCCTAAATTGATAACGATTTCAATACATCAGAGTAATTGAGTGCAATTCTTTCACTGTATTAATCGCTATTACTATGTTAACACTTTCTAGCAAGGAAAGCCTCAACAGTGTTGGGTGAGCTGCATATTTGGATGATAACATTTCTCATTAACATATATAAATCTTAAGGTGCCCATACACCTTACAATTTATCTGCAGATTTGTTGTGGTCAGATGGAAAAGGTGCAACAGATTCCTCCATCTACGCTAAACTGTGTGGCTGGAGTAATCTCCACCTGGGCCAATCTGTTGCACTTTTTCCATCTGACCACAGAAAATCTGCAGATAAATTGTAAGGTGTATGGGCACCTTTACACATACCAGTGATATATTATTTTTTGTCGTGGACACAGTCACCAATAGGCCCCTGCGTGACTTTCTATTCAACTGCTGTCAAAGTACTTATTCACGATAGATAGATAGATAGATAGATAGATAGATAGATAGATAGAGAAAGAGTATTTGCTATAGCCTGTACAATATACTGTATATGGTTAATTATATGCAACTGTGAACATTCCATTTGGATCTGGTTGAAATGGTGTCATGAAGCAATGGGAGAAGCATTCCGTATTGAATAAAGTGTATTTCCACTTTGCAGCCAAACTGAAATAATACCTACTTTATATTTGTTACATGTTCCCGTTCATGTAGGATAGCGTAAGAAAACTCCAGACACAGAAAGTTTCACATAGCATAGCTTAAAAAAAATCCAGACACAGGTCAGTAACATGATTGGGTATAAAAAGAGCATCTTAACCTCTTGCCGTCCGCCCGTAGTAAAAAAACGGACGGACGGCACATCATGTTACTTACCTGTTGCAGTTAACCTAATTAGTTGCAAAATGTTCTTCTAGCTCTTCCTTGTAGGGCTGCAGGTAAAGATTATTTTCATAATCGATTTGTTGGCCGATTATTATGTTTGATTAATCGGATAAAAAAGAAGAAAAAAAGGCTCCAGTGATGGACTACTAGTTTGTATTGAGATTGTAGTCCATCACAGGAGCAAGTTGGCGCGGTGGAAGTAAAAAAAAGTGTGGTGTGCAATATAGTACATTATACAGCGGCGCAGTGCAGAATACCAGCAGCTATAGAGGAATGTAGCAATAGTACATTATACTATATTGTACTATTGCTGGGATTTGTAGTCCTCTGTAGCTGGTGTTATTCTGCATTGCGCTGTATATAATGTATTATTGCTGGGATTTGTAGTCCTCTACAGCTGGTGGCATTCTGTGGTGCGCTGTATAATGATTATACTGCGCAATGCAGATTACCACTGACCAGTTATAGAGGAACTACAAATCCCAGCAATAATACATTATACAGCGCGATGGAGAACACCAGCAGCTATAGAGGAACAACAAGTCCCAGCAATAATACATTATACCGGGTGTTTAATATATTATTGCTGGGATTTGTTGTTCCTCTATAGCTGGTGGTATTCTACAGTGTGCCGCTTTTTTTTTTTTAAACAGGAAACATTAAAACAGGTCCCCCTTACCTGTTTCTGAACCCTTGTAAGTCGCGGCAGCGTGCTCTGCGGGCGTGTATCCGGCTTGTGTGGTGGTCGTGGCGTCCGCGGCGTGCGTAGCGTAACTCGTACCTGTTCCACCATAGCACCCCTGTACTCCTGTTCCACAACGGCACCCCCACACAACTATTCCACCATTGCACGCCAATACACCTGTTCCTCGCTGCACCTTCATACACCTGTTCCACCGCTTCACACCCAT
>NW_017306731.1:441156-441824 GCF_000935625.1 Nanorana parkeri
CACCTGTTCCACCACTGCATCCCTGCACACCTGTTCCACCACTGCAGCCCTGCACACCTGGTACACACTGCACCCCTATTCCACCAGTGCACCCCCATACACCTGGTCCACACTGCACCCCCTATTCCACCACTGCACCTCCATCCACCTATTCCACCACTGCCTCTCCACACTGCACACCTGTTCCACCACAGCACCCCCACACACCTGGTCCACACTGCACCCCCATACACCTATTCCACCACCGCACACCTGTTCCACCACTGCATCCCTGCACACCTGTTCCACCACTGCATCCCTGCACACCTGGTACCCACTGCACCCCTATTCCACCACTGCACCCCCATACACCTGGTCCACACTGCACCCCCATACACCTATTCCACCACTGCACCCCCATACACCTATTCCACCACTGCCTCTCCACACCTGTTCCACCACTGCACCCCCACACACCTGGTCCACACTGCACCCCCACACCCCTGGTCCACCCTGCACCCCCCCACACCTATTCCACCGCTATATCCCCGCACACCTGTTCCACACTGCAGCTCCGTACACCTATTCCACCACTGCACCTCCATCCACCTATTCCACCACTGCCTCTCCACACTGCACACCTGTTCCACCACAGCACCCCCACACACCTGGTCCACACTGCACCCCCA
>NW_017306731.1:441986-442221 GCF_000935625.1 Nanorana parkeri
CCCCCATCCCCCCATTCCCCCACTGCACCCCCATACACCTATTCCACCACTGCCTCTCCCCACAGCTGTTCCACACTGACACCTGTTTTACCACTGCACCCCCACACACCTGGTCCACACTGCACCCCCACACACCTATTCCACCGCTATATCCCCGCACACCTGTTCCACACTGCAGCTCCGTACACCTATTCCACCACTGACTTGCTTTCAGAAGGTGGGCCCTCGATTGTCG
>NW_017306731.1:443317-476628 GCF_000935625.1 Nanorana parkeri
CGCGGCCTGTGCCGTGGGCACGGCGGCCGCAGCGGGAGCAGCGTGTGACGTGTGGCCGCATGTGGAGCCCCGAACAGGCAAATCAATCGATAGCCGACGAATCGACGATCGAAAACATTGCCAACGTTTTCAATAGTCGATTTTAATCGACTAAATCGATTAACTGTTGCAGCTCTACTTCCTTGTTAGGTCTACTTACTTTACCAGCTGTTTGTTTCCCTGTCCCAAGTTTTTTGATACGTTTTGCTGCCATCAATTTAAAAATTACCTTATTTTTTTCTTGGTCCATTTTCTCAGTTTAAACATTTGATATGTTTTTTATTTTCTATTGTGAATACAATACGGGTTTATGAGATTTGCAAATCATTGCATTCTGTTTTTATGTAGATTTTACACAGCGTCCCAACTTTTTTGTAATTGGGGTTGTATATTGTTTTAATTATTTTTCGTTATGCTGTGTGAATCTGAACACATAACTAACACACAGTTCTGGACCTTACACAAACATGTGTAAGGTCCAGAACTCAATATTAGCTAATCTCCGCCTGCAAAGAACAGATGTGAAGCCGCCAATTTCTTAGATGTAGTGATTTTGTTAGCTCCTAATTTTAAGATACTATTTTGCATATTTATTATACTGCTGCTTTCTTTTAACACCCGTAAATATTTATTCATTGTCAGTTAACTTTTTTTTGGAATAGGATGATGAAAAAAAAACCTTACTATGTAAATGAAATATAATGTAGGTTTAAAGCATTCTATCTGCCCAGGCCCCAGATCACTAAATTCAGGAGTTTAATCTTAAACATGCATTTAAGTCCCTTAACTATTAACAAAAATGTCTCTTATTTGTGTATCACTCGGCTGTAGATCCTCAAATCATCTCTGAATTGGTGCTGACACTGTCCTTCCTTCTGAATGGTGGCTACTTTTGCTCCCCATGGCCCCTGTGTGTGTTGTAGAGAAGTCACCGCTTCAAGCTCGCTCCCATAATGGACTACAATCTCAATACAAATTAGTAACGTATACATGAGATTGTAGTCCATCACGGGAGTGAGCTAGGGGCGGTGGCTACTTTAGTTTAGTGTCACTTTAAAGAGATTTCCACTTTTGCAGTAAAATTTGAGAAAACCTCTCTGTGTGTTAGTTATGTGTTCAGATTCACACAGCATAACGAAAAATAATTAAAACGATATACAACCCCAATTACAAAAAAGTTGGGATGCTGTGTAAAATCTACATAAAAACAGAATGCAATGATTTGCAAATCTCATAAACCCGTATTGTATTCACAATAGAAAATAAAAAACATATCAAATGTTAAAACTGAGAAAATGAACATTTTAAGAAAAAAATAAGGTAATTTTGAAATTGATGGCAGCAAAACGTATCAAAAAATTTGGGACAGGGAAACAAACAGCTGGTAAAGTAAGTAGACCTAACAAGGAAGAGCTAGAAGAACATTTTGCAACTAATTAGGTTAACTGCAACAGGTAAGTAACATGATTGGGTATAAAAAGAGCATCTTAAAGAGTGTCTCAGAAGTAAAGACAGGCAGAGGTTCACCAATCTATCAAAAGCTGCAGTTCTGAGACACTCTTTAAGATGCTCTTTTTATACCCAATCATGTTACTGACCTGTGCCTGGAGTTTTTTTAAGCTATGCTATGTGAAACTTTCTGTGTCTGGAGTTTTTTTTAAGCTATGCTATGTAAAAACTTTCTGTGTCTGGAGTTTTCTTAAGCTATCCTAAAAATGTGATTAAAACTGACCCCAAATCATTATAATATCCCTATCTTAAAGGCCGGCCAAAGCTTTACCCTCCTCGTTTTGCTTTTTGATTATCAGTCTAAAATAAGCTAACCACCAGATGTCACCTTAAAGAGGAGCTGAACTCTGGAAACTGTGCCCAAAAGGGCAAGCAAAGGACAAATATCTTGACAGTAGTCTCCCTGTCCGAACTGCTGATGACTTCCAATCTGATGATAAGTGGGGCAATGATCAAGAAGCATCAGAAGAGGTACAGAGCCACAGAATAAATGAAGTGGATACAGGGAGATCCTATCACTGCAGTTCCTCAGGAACAGCTTTCTTTGCAGTAAGGAGAACAGTGAGCAGCACAGAAGTGACATTACTAATTCTCACTTCAAATCTCAGGAAACTAGCAGTCAGAGGCAGCAGTGCCTTACATAATCTCACACTGTAGATATAACGCTATAAGGCTCAAGGCACCAGAGTGCGTCCGCACAGGAACTGACCTGCTATTTTGCAGGAGCAGTCCAAAACGAGAGGTACGCTTTTCCAGCACATTTCTTGATGTTCACTATACGATGGATATTCTTTACTTATTGAGTTCGATCCACTTTACAAATTTGCATAGCTAGAGCTTCCTGTCAAACAGTTTCTGCTTTCTGGAACAGCCTGGTTCAGTCAGGGAGTCATCGTCCCTTAATGTATTGAAATCCATGTTAAAAAAATGACCTGTCCTATATAACAAGGACCGTGCTCTTTTCTTTCAGCAGGGAGGCAGCTGTTACTAACATTTAGCCATTATTATACTGTATATGGACTGTTATAAGTGATGTAGTTGCCATTTTAGGATAATACCAGATTGTATCCAGTGGCATAGAGCAAGTATGATTGTATCTGCTAGGCATACAGTCAGTGGTGGAGGGATTGGTTCAACTCATTGTTGATTTTGCTTTGGACAGCACATCACATCTGACATTAGCTGACATCAGTTCCTTGCACTTTTATCACTAGCAACTAATCAGCATTCTTCCTCAATCATGAGATAAACATAATCTGGATTGCATTGCTCATCTCCCTTCCCCTCAAATCTAAAGAGTAACTCTGGATCAAGCTAAACAGTCCTGTTTGTGGACCCACCAGCATGATGGAGGGCCTGAGAAGGGTTGGATCATGCCTGCAGGACCATGGGCCCTATGCTATTCTTTGAACATCTGTAGTCCTCTGCTGCATTTGCCTTTATGGTTATGTAACTGATGCACTATGATAATCTGAGCCCTGTCAATCAGAGCTGGAGGGATTCTCCCTGTAAGGATCATTACATGAGCAGTGTAGCTTTATTGTGCACTAACTGCCAGATCTAGCACAATGAAAGTGGGCAGGACTTTGTACTGTTCACCTGCATATGACTGCATCTGCCAATCAGGTTAAGGGCCATTGTATGTGACAGGCATGGGGCCCACAGGGTTAAATTATCCCTGCAATCAGAATAATGGACAGGCCTTTGCAGATGTAATACATCCAAGATCTCTCTATTCAACATTTTTAATTTGATTTAAAGTGTATTCAAACCCAAGGACAAAAATGTAATATGTTTCTGCTTACCAGTCCCTAGATGTGGTGGCTGCATTTGGTTTCTTTGTTTTTATATTAGGATTAGTTGCTTTATTTTTACCTGGTGTTCTATCCTGAGAAAAAGTCTGCTGTTTACAGGCTCCTTAGCTCAACCAGCAGTTAACACAAAGAGCCATCAGCACTGGCTCAAAGCAAACCATTATTTACTTGGTGGGTGTTGATGAGCTTTTTCAAAAGAAATGAGAGCATTTTACCTAATGTAATAAACAAGCGACCAATACCTTTTTTTTTTTTTAACTAAGGGGGTTATTCACTAAGCTGCTGTAGGCAGCCGAGTGAATAGCCAAGCCGAAGTGAAGGGAGCCAAACGCTGTTCGGCTATTCACTTCAACCAGTGTTCAGCTGAGCCGAAGTGAAGAACACATTTGACTCAGCCGATCCAACATGTGGATCAGCTGAGCCGCACGTACTGCAGTTTACTTGCTGCCGTTCACCCCTATTCTCATAGGGCAGGGGTAGCCAAACTCCGGCCCTCCAGCTGTGGTGGAACTACAAATCCCATGAGGCATTGCAAGATTCTCAAGGCCACAGACATGACTCCCGGAGAGAGATGCATCATGGGATTTGTAGTTTCACCACAGCTGGAGGGCCGGAGTTTGGCTACCCCTGTCATAGGGGCTGAACAGCGGGGGGTGAATAGCCAAATGCCACTGCCCTATGCTATCCTAGGGTGCCAATACACTGTGCAAATTTCAGCTGGTTCTTGAGGAACTGTCCAAAATTCGCACAGTGTGTACCACTGTCGGCACTCTTTTCGCTGGCATCCCTCGATAAGCTGATCGAAGGAGCCAGCTGGAAAATCTTCATACGACCAGAGAGGGCAGCCAATGAGCTGCAAGCTCTAGTTGGGTATCCTAAAAGTGGCCGGCGGCTGCTGTCATAATACAATGCAAACAGCAGGATTCCTTGATCAACACACTCATAATGTTGATGGAGGGATCTGCTCTATTTTTTTCGTTCAGTCCGCCAGTTGAACAAGAAAGATAGAGCAGTGTATGGGCAGCCTAAGTTTATAAATCTCACTCTAGTGTGGACAGGCAAAGCAGCTATGACCTCTGTATTTTACCTGTACATGAAGCACACTATGATCATGCACTCAGCAGCCTGTGTTATCCCAGGGAGCATCTGTAAGCAAAAAAAATCCAACCAAACTCGTTGACCCCCCTCCCTTCCCCAACCTCCAAGTGGCATAGTGCTCTACAGAATAGAAATGATGATCATGTAATGTCTATGGGTACATGTATTGTGTTTCCTTAGATTCCTCTAATATTAAATATTCTGATATCTGCTTCCTATGCCCGTTCCTTAAAATGAGCACTATAGCGACTGCAGTATTCCAATGTTGCCTTATTAACATGCATTAGGGGGAATGGGCAACTTCTCCAGCTTCTCTCTTCTGATTGGTTGTAATGAGCAACTGCTCCAGATTTTGTCAGCTCCAGTGTTGATACATTCCCCTCATTATATTTCACACAACCCTGCTTGATTAAAGTAGCCAGATGTACAGCACAATCAGCATTTGTCTGAATAATTACTATGTTCACTGGTCTGCTCCCTGAAGTTTGACACTATTGTAGCTGCGCTTATCTCTCTAAATGGTTCAGAAGTTTTTAATGCCCTTCATTTCCAGCAGAGCACTCTGCTACCTGCTGCCCATGTCTGATAACAAACTGGCACATACTGAACATTTATCACCCGCGCTGCACGCTGTGGGCAGTGAATACATGAATCTGTAAATTACGTGTGGGTTGTTTGGTTGTATTAACGAGGGACTATTGACAAATATCAAAATCTTTGGACTGCCAGTAGTTTTGCAATAGTTGCAAGCAAAATGGGGGCATCAGGAAAATAATAGAATGCCTTAAAGAGAACCTGTCTCCTTGGTACACAAGTTATACTCATGCTCCCTAGAAGACAAGTCTTTTGACACTTACCTGTCCCCCTGCCAACTCCACCCTTCTCCTTTGTATTCCATATATACCTCTACCTGAAGTGGCTTCTGCATCTGACAGTTCCAGAAATATCAGGCTCCCCTCTGCACTCTGTGGTTGCTCTAAGTAGAAAGAACCAAAAGGGCAGCAGGGGGTTCGGGGACATCCTACACTTTTGGAAGTGTGCTAGATGCAGAAGATTCAGAGCCTGAAGTCGGGCTTTAATACAACAGGTGGGAGCAAAGGAAACATGAAACCTGTAAAGTAGGAATCTATGGCAGGGTGCTCTAATTCTTTGTCATATATCACTGTCCTTGAATTCGTCTTACTAAGGCAGCAGAGCTGTTGCATTGATGTTTCCCTCTCGGGACATCTGAATTGTTGGGCAAAGCTTCAGGATTGTACTGATGTCCATGTGTCACACAAAAAGAATCCCAAGCTACCACTTTGCATTTCATATTTAAAGGTTACAGTAGCTATATACCTGTATTTATAAAATATATATTTTAACTTATCCATGGATGGCAAGCACCTTTACAAATATACTACCTCCGTCTTTTCTTTCCCCGTGCTATGATTCCTTTCCTAGACTCAGGCTAAAGTAAACATTTCTCTAATTACATTCAGGTGTCTGTGTCTGCATTGTGAAGCAAATATGGCATATGCTGCATATAGCTGTTTAATTAAAATAAATTTACTATCAGGAGCCGTAAAAGTTTTTTTTTGTGCTGGTGTGCACTCATGTAATCACTGGAGATCAGAGACTGCTAGTAAAAGACATCCCCTGCTCAGTAAATAAATCATCAATTATTGTTCCTGGCAATAAAAAAATTGAATCAAACGTGTATATAAAACAGATGCACGTTTAATTGTTTTACTTATTGTGTGCAGTAACAAAGCCGAATGTAAACAAAGCATGTGTACTTTGGGCCTGGCCTTCTAATGACAGTTCTCAAAACAAATTGCAAATAAGACAGAGGAAAGAGGTTTTTCTTTACAAAGTTGCCTGCTGTTACTGCCTGTATTAGAAAAGCTAATGTGTTTTGAAATGAGTAGTCCTTCAACATGATGAACCTGTAAGGAGATGAAAGAGAGATTACACATGGGATCTGTTTGTTATTCTGCATCCTTGGTCCACCCACTCCATCATTTGGCAGAATGGTGCGAAGGCTTCTTCAGATTTGTACTGGTCTTTTACAACACAGCTAGATTGCTTCCATTCAAACAGAATAATTGTATTAGAAGCCCATACTTCTAACCACGTTGTAAATTCAGGACTGTGAATAAGGTTTATTAAACACATTAAAGGTTATTACTCCGTCAGTGGCTCACAAATGATTACACGGAAATCATTAATAAATCTAGCAGCCAAAGTAATCCCTTTCAGAAAAGAAGTAAAGTGGTTGAATCACAAATCTATTTTCGGCAAAATACTTCCAGTACTTTGATATGACAAAATTGCATTTAATATAACTTACTTTGCTGGATAGTGTATGCTGCTACATTCAATTGTTTGCGTTATCAAAGGAAACCTGTACTGAGAGGTGTGTGAAAGTTGTGGTTTCCGGCCCCCTTGTGAAAATGCTAGCTGTCTGGCAGCCTCTGAGACACTGACCTGAAACCAGCATACAGATCAGGAAAGTCACAGGTCTGATTTGCATACTGGTTCCAGCTCAGTGGCCTCAGTGATTGTATGGTAACCTTTTGATCCTCTTATTTACATGCATGTCTATCAGATAGGGTTTGCCTGACTGAAAGCAAGAAACTCTATGCAACCCCTAATGACATGAAACCCACAGTGCCCCAAGTAGCCAGAGACCAAGTGACTAGGCTGTCTACACGATTTTCGCAACCTCTTTTTCAGTCACAGCAGCCTCTAAGAGTATGCAAAATCTCAAGGCTCCCCATTGGTGGGGTGACACCAAAATTACTAACAGTGTGGTGTCACCCCTCTAAAAAGTTGGACACTCGGTCATGGACCGAGAGCCCAACAGTGTCAGGAGAGAGGAGGGGACCCAGCGGCATACCTCATCCCGCCGGATGAATGTCCCCTCCTCTCTCTGCCGGCGTCCACCACCAAGATGGCTGCCGGCAGGCATCAATTAGATAACCGCGCATGCGCGATGACGTCACTGCGGGATGTCACCCGGTCTCCGCTCCGGGTGACACCTGGCCTCAGGACGCCCCTGAGGTAGACCATTGCTTGTATCCAGTGATGTACACTAATTTACAGGACTGATTTTATAGCTCATCCTGTACTACAAATGATCAGCCACCCTTCACATTTGTCTCCATTGGGTGGGCCATATTCACCCCAGCATGAGTTGTAGGGTGACATCAGTGTTGTTTCTCTGTGACTAATAGCGAGCCAACACTTATAAGACATTGAACGCAGATTACTGTATAGAAGTGAATGTGACCACATCCCAGGGCTGAGTCACTAAAATATGAGCTGATGTCAAGTGCAGTAAAGTAGCATTGGGGTGAATTTTTTTTAACTTTAATGTCACTTTAACCCTTGCAGTTGGGCTACTCCCACACTTTAAGGGTTAACTGCTTGTTTTTGTCTAGGTTAAAAAAAAAAGTGATACTCGCCCGATCCTCAGAGCCGGCTGGCTGTCACATCGCTTCCTTCTTCCTCTCTCCTCCTATTCTGCAGTGATAGTATGTCCCTCTGCGTCCTCATGTCCAATACACTGTGTATAGAATGTGATGACTCAGGGACCTTAGACCACTACAGTGGAGGGGGAAGGAAGGCAAAAGGGACTGGTCTAAGAGCCGGCCACCTCGAAGGATCAGGCGAGTATAACTTATTTTTGAGCACTCCACTGTAGAAGATAATATTATTTGTGCCCAGAGTTCTGGGTTTATATTGATACATAATTCTTCTTGTCATAATTTTGCCAGTACTGGTAATAAATAAGAAGGGGAACCATTCACATTTTCTTACTTTTTCCCAGAGATATTATAAAGTACAATCACTCCGTCAGCATAATGGACACTTTGCTTTAATCTCTCCCAGGAGAATGGATAACTTAAGTTAAGGTGCCCACACACCTGCCGGGTGATCCCGCGATCATACGATAATCGGCAGGTGTATGGGCAGCGTGCAAATGCTTCTACTGTACGGTCGCACGTCTTTTGTCTTCCAAGCACGCTTGAAAACCTGCCAATGCAGTGGCGTGCTAGGCAGACAAATGCCGAACGGGGCCGGTGGGCGCAAACACACACTGCCCGCTCAGCATTGGAATCATCGAAAGCCCTCCCGCAAGTACGATCTGCCTGTCCAAGATGGGGAGATCGTACGAGATTTTAATTACCTTACAACCATCGCACAACGAAAGTCGTGCGATGGTTGTAAGGTGTATGGCCAGCTTTATGCTTTAATAAATAAAGACTAGATTTGGCTTTATAAACTGACAAAAGTTAGATTTCATTTATAAAACTAAAACATAAATAATGATCATTACAAATAGGCTCCTGTATCATGGCTATATTTGGAGAAACAGCTGGGGAAGCCCTCACTGACCTTTGTGGCTGCAAGCACTGTGGAGCAATTTATCATTATAGTTCTTTGTAAAGAGTTGAATTTATTAAAACTGAAGCAGACTAAATCTGGAGCAGTTGTGCATGGTGACAATTCAGCTTCCATCTGTCATTTACAGAAAAGTAGTGTGCCATCTTAGCCTCTATGTGGATTGCAGTTGCCACGGTGCTGCACATGTCATCAGCTATGGCACCAATCATGTGAGGTCTTGAAAGTTCAGTTGAGAGCTGGCATAAGCACATGGCAACCATAGTTGGCATGCCTTAAAAGTAACTATTTTGGGAGACATTAAATTGATGGGTAGGGTTCTTCTTGAACAAGCTGAAGATATAAGCTAATTGGTAACTATGCACAGCTGTTCCAGATTCTGTCTGCTTCAGTTTTAGTAAATCCCCCCCCACCCCCCCATCACTTTGGGAGGAGGAACAAGGGGAGCTGAGATGCTGAGAGAAGGATTTGAACAACTTCAGTCTTTCGGCTGTAAACTTTGAATTAATTGTTCCACAATGACTTCACCTAGAGAGGTCATCGATAGGGATAAGCTTCAGGTTTGGGTCAGCTATGAGTTTGATCCGAACCCAAAATGGTCGCAGTTTGCCGAATGGGCAATGCTTTGGTCTGTTTGACTACTTGCTGAACCTCCATCTGTGTCCTGGCAAATAATGATGCTGTGTGGCCCACACAGCGTCATTGGCTGACTGGTAGCTGAACTGCACAGCGTCAATGGCTGACTGGTACGGTAGCTGAGCTGCACAGAGTCATTGGTTGATTGGTGGCTGAGCTGCACAGCATCATTGGTTGACTGGTGGCTGAGTTGCACAGCATCATTGGTTGACTGGTGGCTGAGCTGCACAGCATCATTGGTTGACTGGTGGCTGAGCTGCACAGCATCATTGGTTGACTGGTGGCTGAGTTGCAGAGCGTTATTGGTTCATTTGTGGCTCAGCTGCGCAGCGTCATTTTTTGACTGGTGGTGCCTGGTGGTTGAGCCAAACAGCGTGATTGGTTGATTATTGGCTGAGACGCACAGCGTCATTGGTTGACTGGTGGCTGAATTGCACAGCGTCATTGGTTGACTGTTGGCTGAACCACACAGCGTCATTGGTTGATTGGTGGCTGAGCCACACAGCGTCATTGGTTGTTTGGTAGCTGAGCCACACAGCGTCATTGTTTGATTGGTGGCTGAGCTGCACAGCGTCATTGGTTGATTGATGGCTGTGTCACACAGTGTCATTGGAAGATTCGCGGTTCAGCTGCACAGCGTTATTGGTTGCTAGGACACAGACGGGCACACCATAACAACCTATGTGCCTATGTGGCCACCAGCATCATAGCAGCCAAAGATGCTCTGAAGGCTGCACAGCATCATCACTAGTCTTTGAGAGCTTATTTAGTAAAGTGGTCTAAGGGTTAGAACCTCCATCAAGTTTTATTGCTATCTCTGTCTGTCAACTTCTTTTCCTAGCGAATAGTACTGCTAAGACAGGAAGTGAAGGGAGATTTCCCCAATGGTGACACAGACATAAAAGAAAGCTGATCAGTTTTTTTATTGTATTTTATCCAAAACTAAAGAAAAAAAAAAAGCCTGGCTGTTCTATTTTCAGAATAAAATGAAAAGGTGAATATTTCCTATACAAACCTTCCATTATATCTTTTTGTCCATCTAATAGATGAGAAGCATATTACGTTTATGGTATCATTACTACTGTGGTGCGTAGCGGTTGGGGGAACTTTCTAGATCAGTTGCCATAGTAACATTCCTATTCCTGTTGGTAAAGGTCAGACTCAAAGTTTATCCTTTTGTTGCTGATGTCTCTTCAAAATTACAGCCTGTGTTCCTAGAATAGAATGGAAAAAAAACACCGAAACAATTACAATGACCTTTCCCTTGCTGAACACATTTGTTCTAAAACCATATAGTTTTCAATACACGACAGTGCATGTTAAACAATCTTTTTGGAAGCTAACGGTATCAAATGCGGCATTAACTTACCATTCTCACAACAACAAAGGCACTTCAATGCCGGCGTGCTTTTTTGGTACAACATTGCAGGAAGCTAACTGAAGAGTTCAGGACCGGTGGCAACCAATCCAATGATAATGAAGATCTGCCAGCTCAGTACAGACAGGGTTAATTACGGCAAACAGAACTCCCCAGCCCCCCTGCTTAAAATGACACTGAACTCAGGAGTTAAATCTTAAAAATACATTCAAGTAGTCTAACTTAACAAAAATGTCTCTTATTTGTGTATCACTCGGCTGTAGATCCTCACATCATCTCTGAATTGGTGCTGACACTGTCCTTCCTTATGGAGGGTGGCTACGTTTGTTCCCCATGGTCCCTGTGTGTGTTGTAAAGTAGTCACTGCTCCAAGCTCACTCCCGTGATGAACTACAATCTCAATACAAACTAGTAAACTAGACGTGATATTGTAGTCCATCACGGGTGGGAGCTTGGAGTCGTGGTTACTTTACAGCACACACAGGGACCATGGGGAACAGAAGTAGCCCCCCTCCAGAAGGAAGCACAGTGCCAGCACCAATTCAGAGGGGATTTGAGGATCTACAGCCGAGTGATACACAAATAAGATAAATTTTTGCTAATAGTTAAGGTCAGGGCTAAGGTATTCACCACCTGAGGCTGTCATTCTGGGGGTAGTTGCTGTGCTGAGTTATCATGCAGTGGGTGGGGCATGGACGCCTGACCACACTGCCAGTAGCTCTGTCAGGCATCCCGCCCAGCTCACTGATGTCACCGGTTGCCAGAAACTTAGTGGGACGCAAGCCAGTGCATCATGCTCAGCTCCTGGCAACCAGTGCTGTCAGCGAGCTGGGCGGGAAGTCACCGAGCGTCACCGGTTGCTGAAAGCCCTTAGCAACCTGGGACGCTGTGGTCGCCCCCGCCACACCACCACTGGCCCGAATGAGATGCAACTGCCTCAGCCTCCCTCATTATAGGGGTGGCCCTGATTAAGGTACTTGAGTGCATTTGTAAGATTTAACTCGTTAGTTTAGTGCCACTTTAACATTACATAGAAGGGGGAAGCTAAATACGATTTTTCAGCAAGTAAAAAGTAGGTTAACCACTTCCTGACTGTAAATGTGAATGAGTATGATTTTAAATCTTATGCCCATCACAAAACCAAAGTTTGAATCTTTAAGATAAGTTCAGCGTGTTTCAAAGCCTACTTTAGCTCAACGAGGGTTTCAGAAAAAACTTGCACTCAATCACAACTACTTCCCGTAAAGTGACAGAATGCTTATAGAATCATCGTCTCCCTGAACTAGCACTCTGCCTATATTTGCTGACTCCTAATCCCGTTGCATCTATGGATTTGTTTAGATGTGCATTTCATTTCATAAATACATTTCAAGTGGAAATGCATTGATGCTGTTTATAGGTTTCATTGAAGCCTCCAGGCACCATGCCTGTTGTATACTGTACATGTGGGCTGCCAAACTCAGGTCAGTGTGAGCGGGGAGAAATGCTATGCGCTTAGATTAGCCCGTCCTTTGCAGTGCCTGTGTACACAACAGACACACTGCCCAGAGGCTTATATTAAAATGTGTAATTGCTTAAATAATTTTAAAAGCCGATGTGCTCACACAAATCCTTAGAGATGTTCTCTGCATCTGCACAAAGAACACAATAATTCTTAGACAACGTTTTCAACAGAATTGAGACCTTTTTTTACATGCTTTTCCCAATAGCGCAGTGCAGTTAAAGAGACCCTGTCACTAACAGTGGCAGAAATAGCCTCTAATATGCACCCATAAAAAATGCCACAGGTAACATGTGGCATCTTTTGTGGGGGCATCGTTTATGTGTAATAGTTCATACCTCGGGACCTGGGACCCCTAGGTATACTCTATCGCTCATAAAAGATGCACCCACAAAAGAAGCCACAGGTGTAGGGTTGCCACACGTCCGGGATTGACCCGGACAGTCCAGTTTTTGAGTCCTGGGTCTGGGGTCAAGCCAGCTGACACACAGACACAAGACATTGTAGCTTATGCCAGCACTTTACATTTTTTGACAGATCTGCCTGAATCTTCCTGCGCCCTGCACATCTCCTCCTCCGGCTCCTTCCTGACACCACGCTGCCCGCTTTGACTGGACCTCTGGTGAGACCCCCGAACTTCCCGCACAGCCACCTGAAATCCTGCATAGCCCATCTGATAGCCCACATAAGACCCCACACAGCCATTTGAGAGTCTGCATAGCCCACCTGAGACCACACACAGCCATCTGAGATCGCGCATAACTCACCTGAGACCCCCACACAGTCATTTGAAACAACACAATACATTTTGTATTGCTGTATCATGTATTGCTGGGATTTGTAGTCCTCTGTAGCCAATCTCCTTACCCCCTCCCCTGGCTGTCTCTTCTTGCTCTTTTTCCTGGCTGCCTTTTGACACTTTCTCCTCTGTATTGTCAAAAAAAATTGCTGTGCGTGGGGCTAGAGTGTTTGGGTTTTACTTGAAGAAAAGGTGGCAACCCTACTTCCCAGGAGCTGCCAGGACTTTGGCTGACATTAGGGCCAAGGAGGGGAAGCAGCTAGGTCTCTCTCGAACACAAATCCTCTGACATTCCCAGAAGTGTCTGAGGTAATTAAAAATATAAGGTTGGTTTTCAGCATGATGGAGGAGTGATAAAGTCAAGTTATGAGTTTATCTGGGTAGGCATGAGGTGGTGACAGGTCTCTTTAAGCATTTTGTAATTGGCCTCCAGTTAACAAGCTCATACTCATTGCTAGGACGTATAGTCATCCATTGACATCAAGAAAAAATATTCCTAACAGCTAGAACCATGGCCAGCATATGGTTGAAGGACAAACAGGTCAACGGCCTAGGGCCATATAATCCCTAAGGGCCCCCATTCAGCAGTGGTCTAAGTATCCTCTATTTTTTATACTAAGTCCCCTCTACTCCATTCTGCTAAAAGAGCCATTCAGCTTTGTTCTGCACCTAACAAATCCTTTCGCACTCCTCTTTTAGTATCTAGTGTGCCTGCCCAGATCTCTGCCTGGCATTTTGCTAAACCCGAAGGTGAAGACCCAATACATATATCATCATGTGTTTAAGGTACTGATATTCTAAGTGTTGGATAAATTCATTTAGATTCAATTCATATAGACAAATAAAATGTTACATTTTGCTCCAGAATAGGTCTTTAACGTGAACAATTGTTACTAGATATTAATGCCATTTTAGTAAGCAGCACGCTAGGTATGGGAGTTAGATACTGAAAGAAGAGATCTGTTAGCAGGGATCCCAACCGTAAATAAGAAATTTCAGGGAGGTGTCCTTCTCATTTCAGGGAGGTGCCCTTCTCATTTCAAGGAGGTGCAACAATAAGGAAGAGAGCACCCCCCTGCAATGATGGCAGATAGAAAAGAAGATAATGCTTCCTGATATAATTTTTCCAGAGCTGATACAGATATTCAGCCGTCTTTCAGGTCGATAGTCGATATCAGGTGCCAATATTTTGAACATTTAAAGTTGTGAAAAATCATCACAATTTTTAAGTATACTGGGACCTGCAGACCCCGGGTGACCACATGCTTGGACTTGTAGTCCCTGGTGACCTCATGCTGAGACAAAACGTCCCCTGGTGATCTCACAGGCATACTGAGACTTGTGTTACTCTGGAAATTACAAGTATACTGAGACAGTATACTTGGTGGTCCCTAAAGGACCACAAGTCCCAGTATGCCTGTAAGGTTACCAGGGACTACAAGTCCAAGCATATATGTGTGGTCACCCGGGGTTTACAGGTCCGGGTATACTTGTGATCATTGAAGGAGCACAAATCCCTGCATGCCTGTGAGGTCACCAAGGCGATCGGCCGTGCAAACAATAGGTCGATCCCTAGTCTGTACAGCTGTGCAACATCATCTCCTGCACATAGTCTTGAACTACAAGTCCCATAATTCCTTTGCGCAGTTAGAGTTGGAGGAGGAGTTTCTGGTGGAGTATTGGGTGGAGACTCTGATCTGTAGCACTTGCAGTGTGGGGAGGCACCACTACAAGGTTTCTTTCCTTCTGCTTTGCCACTAATTAAACATCTGAATTAGTGCTCCGGAGCATTGTCCACAAGGTCAGGGATTGGAGGTTGCCCATTGCTGTTATTAAAATGGAGCCTTTTTAGAGTGTCATCTGTCCTTTTTATTTAAATGATTAAAATGTTATATTTACAAATCATCATTTCTATTTTCCGGGCTCTATTCTCCTCTGCATACTGGTCACAAGTCAGTATTATCCATGGAGTAGTAGGTGATATGATGGGGCTAAGCATGTTCAGAATAGCTGCAATTTTGAATGTTAAAAAAAAAGTTTCCCAAATAAAAATTTTTTTTTTTTTAAATTCTAAGAAAAACGTAAACTTAAAAAATAAGGTGCCCAGTTTTGAACCCATGGGCAAACATGTGCAAGGCAGGACCGCTAAGTATTACACTACAGGAGTTTTAGGCCTCATTCACACTGGAAACGGTCGTGAACGCAGCACGGAGCTGTACGTTCTGGCCATTTCCAGTGTGAATAAGGCCTTAGGGGAGATATAGCATCATTGATGTCAATGGGAGGAGTAGAGAGGAAACAGAATATCACCAGCACACTGTAGGAATATGTCCAAGAACGTCTATTTATTGACGCATAAAAGCAATGTTTCTGGGCCATGCAGGATCTCCTTCATCAGGTTCAAAATGACAAAAATGCTATATGTGATTACCCTTATATAGAAAGACATCACAAGTGAAAAAAATCAATGAGAACTACTAAGAAATCCAGCCCACAACCCCCTTGACGTCATAATGATGTCACATTTTCACCATAATGCAAAAATTACACTGTAAACAATATGTATTATGTACTGAAATATACAACTGCAATGATAGCATGCATGATCAGACAGCATGGTCAAGAGTAACAAATGAGTGGGAACTGTGCACTACATAACATAAGGCTGAGGTACCAAAGGTTTAATCCTGAGGGGCGGTGCTGGTGCCGCAGGGGGGAACCCCCATAAACCCCTTAAGTAAAGAACACTGTGTATGTAAGCTCTTAATACATATTGCAGGGTACAGGTGAACAACACTTGTAGGAGAAAAGAAACAGATATGTCGTGGTCACCCCTCATCAAGAAAACAGGTAAGTCCAAGGTTTATATTGAGGCACCTTGGATGTACTGTGTCCAGGGTGTTAATCCAGAAGGATTCTCTACAGAGAAGCTGTTTGGCCCTATCACCCCCGCTGGGATGCATGAGCACATGGTCAATAACCATGCCCCTCAGCTCATGAGTCTGATGTTTATTGGTCGCATAATGAACTGCAACCAGTTTGTTCAGATCAATATCCTCGCCCTTGGTGATTTTGATAGCTATTGATTGAGTTGGTGATATGATAGCTATGCATATATCGCTACAGTACTGGAAGCGATATTTGAAGGGTCCAGTGGTTTTTCCCAGGTAAACGAGCGCACAGGGGCATTTCAGTATAAATACACAAATTCAGTATTACAGTTGAAAAACCCTTGCATTTTGTATTTACTGACATGTGGATGGGTGAAATGATCACCACAGATCATTGCGTTACACACGTAACATTAGTAATATTTGTAACATCCAGTCTTGTGTGAGAGTAAAAATTGTGTTTTAGCATATTTTGATAAGAGTGTGTTCCTATCGGTTGGTTTAGTGTAAACCAATGTGGATATTTTCTATTTTCTGATCATGCACAGTAGTAAGCACATCAAGAAAAGCCAAAAAAGTGGGAAGAGTAGTGCCCCAATGCTGGTGTCAGTGGAAGGGACAGTACACCATTGTTGGTGTCAGTGGGAGGAATAGTGCCCCATCGCTGGTGTCAGTGGGAGGAAAAATGCCCAATCGCTGGTGTCTGTGGGAGGACTAGTGCACCATTGTTGGTGTCATTGGGAGGAATAGTGCCCCATCGCTGGTGTCAGTGGAAGGGATAGTGCCCTATTGTTGGTGTGAATGGAAGGGATAGTGCCTCATTGTTAGTGTCAGTTGGAGGAATAGTGCCCCATCGCGTGTTTCAGTGCAAAGGACAGTGCACCATTGTTGGTGTCAGTGGGAGGAATAGTGCCCCATCGTTGGTGTCAAAGGAAAGAATAGTGCCTAATTGCTCGTGTCAGTGGGAGGAATAGTGCCCCATCGCGTGTTTCAGTGGAAAGGACAGTGCACCATTGTTGGTGTCAGTGGGAGGAATAGTGCCCCATCGTTGGTGTCATAGGAAAGAATAGTGCCTAATTGCTGGTGTCAGTGGGAGGAATAGTGCCCCATCGCAGGTTTCAATGGAAGGGACAGTGCACCATTGTTGGTGTCAGTGGGAGGAATAGTGCCCCATATCGCAGGTTTCAGTGGAAGGGACAGTGCACCATTGTTGGTGTCAGTGGGAGGAATAGTGCCCCATATCGCAGGTTTCAGTGGAAGGGACAGTGCACCATTGTTGGTGTCAGTGGGAGGAATAGTGCCCCATCGCTAGTGTCCATGGGAGGATTAGTGCACCATCGTTGGTGTTAGTGGGAGGATTAATGCCCCATCATTTTACTGACCTCAATCAAATGCAAGCAAAAATCCTATGTTTTTTCAATTCTCCTTGCACACGATTGGGTTTTATATATAAAGTGAATTATCACTTTGTTTCACCTTATTCACTAGGATCAGTGAAAACTCATTTTGCAGTAAATCAAAGTGGTAATGTAGTTCTAGATGATTTATTCCATTCAATAGATGATCTACATCAATCATTCTTTTTTAATAGATATATGGATTTATGTGTTTGTATATACAGTAACTCCCAATTCCCCAGCATCCAAGGGGATTGGTAGATTCCAGATAAATGTAGTTTCTGGTTGCTTCAGTGTTACTATTAAAAATAGGTTTACCTAATGCTATACCCCATACTATACCATCCCATAAACTCTGTATTGACTTCATAATAATATTGAAATAAAGTAATCAAAAACAAATGAAGACAATACAGGTGCTCTAATACAGGTGCTGTAATGCTGTATGCACTGGGGCTGCCTGACATTGTAATCTATGAACAATACATTGCAGTACTAGGAATAGTCACTAGAAGGCGCTTGTTCTCAGACGATCGTTTACAGGATAATAGAGCACTTTTCACAGATCATTCAGACCTTTGTTTCCAGGATAACAGAGAACTTTTCAGCCTGCATCTCTACCATCTCATGCTGCAGAGCCCTCTCTCCTTCTCCTAGAAGGTCGCAGATCAGCAAATAGTGAGTGCACAAATAATTATTTTTTTGCTGGTTAGATGAGAGTTCCGTTTAGTTGAATACCGGATAACAGAGAGTTTACTGTAGATAATTATTTATGTGTTCTCCTTCCACCCTTTATTATTTTGGTAAGCCTGTTAACTTTGATTTAATCATATTGGTGGCTTTTTCTTGCTTTAGGTTGCATGTTGCTCTTGCACATTTAGATTGACAGCCACAGTCATGAGACATAGGGTACTAGCCCAGCGGGGGAACATTGCCAAGTCACCAGGTCTATTGATACCCTTGGTACATAGTGTGATGTGTGGTGGCTTATGTTATCTAGTTATAAATATAAATGGAATAAAGTCTTCTTATTACTGCCTGGGTGACAAGTCTAGCTTTAACCGTTTTGCTGGTGTTTTTTGCGCACATGTTAGGCCTGAAGATCACTTAAAAACCCCAGATTTATATATCTCCTGAAAGCAGAGGCCATGTAGAATAAAAGTGGCAGTTGTAATTTTTGTATTTGCAATATATTAGCTTAACTGTTTTATAAAACCCAATTTTTTAGTAAGAAAATACACTTGAGTTAATTTTAGTGCACATAAACCTAATTTATTACTCAATTTTTAAAAAAATTTTTTGCATGCCCCCAAGAAATGGCACAAAACTATGCTCATCAGTTTAAAGATAACCAGTAATAATGACTGTAGAATGAATGCCCTTACTCCGGCATGCACAGCGATGCCTAATGTGTGCAATCGTTTTCGTACATAGGCGCACCTGATGCGTATTTGTGTTAGTAGCCACGCTAGCGGGGAACTTTTGAAGAAATATTTTGGGTGTTTTTATATTTATTTTATTTACCTTTATTTCACCTCTGCAACACGGTGTTGTCAACTGTGCTGTTGGGGCTGTGCTGGGAAAAAGCAGCCAGCGCAACCCCAGTGCATCTGGTATGAACTGGCCCTCATTCTTTAACATAACTTAATACTTGGAACAAAATACACATATTTTTAATACTGTTAATAGAGTTTAAATTTTTTTATTGTCAATAGAATTGCACAAATTCTTCTCAGTGCGATGGAGGCATATGAAAGAGTTTCTTTAGCATCCATTAAGAAAGACAGGAATGTAGTTATTCATTGACATATGGGCTATAGGCAGCTGCCTACTGGAGGTAGAATTTGGTGTTGAACGTTGAAGACTAGCCCCCTATAACCCTGTCCCTAACAGTCATGTCGCTGTTTAGTTGTCTACGAGTTTGGATGCTTTCTCCTCACTTCCGTGATTCTACCAGTAAGAGTAGCTATCCAGATTGGTTAATCTTCGGCATATCCTTGGAGGCTGTACCCAAATTGGTCTGCTGGACTGAAAATTGTTGGTTCTGACTGCAATGTGACCCTGGGACATTGGGCTTTGCTTTCGGGTGCCTCCTAGACCTTTGTGTACTCTGTAAGTTAGCCTGCAGAGTGCTCTCTGGGTTCAGAGCTGTGGCAGAGTCTCTGGTGACACCCAGTCTCTGAAGACTTACTATGTGAATAAGGTCATGGACATGGTGGAGATAAACTGGAACATGACTTTCAGTCACTGGGCTCTGCATTATAGTGCTTTCTGTACCTTTGGGTACTTTGCCATTTTGCTGCAGAGTGATCTACAGTTTCAGAACAGTTCACCTCGGGAAATAAGGAAGACATCCTGGCATATTACCATCGGATACTTCACTGTGGTACTTCCCAAAGTTGTGTTTTCTGAATAAGCCACAGAGCACTCTCCTTACTTTAGAGCAGAGTCTTATATCTTTGGTATATGCGGCCTGTGAGAAAGTCATCCATAGTCTGATGTACATTGAATTTGTCTCTTTTAGACATTCAGCTCTGCCAGTAATGGGCACAGTAGAAAGACTGAAGAACACCAAAAAGGAAGAGTGCTGCTTCCAAGGCCACACTGGACACTTTTCTTCTCTGGATACTGCCTTAGGTATGCAATGACTGTACTACAACCTTCTATCCAAGCATTAAACAGTGGCTTTACATGTTGTATGTTGACATTCCAACATGTTCTGCTTAGGTGGGTGAAGGCAGAGTATAGTACAAGTCTGGCTGTCCATTGACAAACTGAACAGACATTGATGGCCCTCTGGCCCAGAATTGGCCAGGGGCAGTGATGATCATCTGTCCATAATTCGGTATAGGAAGCCTGGTCTGTAAAAGGAACTAATAAGAACACTCACTTTTACTCATAAATGGTAAAAGTGGGAGAAAAATACTGACAGATGTAAGTCACATACCTGAGTAATCCAAGTGATTCTCCTTGACCTGGTACAATAAACTTGCGCTGCTTGTGAGAAGAGAACAATGATATTTACTAAGGATATGCCAAACAAAATGTTCTTAATCAACAAAATAAACTCTAAATGATTTCTACAACTAGTACAAACAATCACCTTTACTCAGAAATAATCAAGGTGGGAGAAAAGACTGACAGATGTAAAACACGTACCCGAATATGCCAAATGATTAGAGCTGCAACAGTTAATCGATTTAGTCGATTAAAATCGACGATTGAAAACGGTACCAACGTTTTCGATCGTCGATTCGTCGGCTATCAATTGATTTCCCTGTTCGGGGCTCTACACGCGGCCTGAAGCACACGTCACACGCTGCTCACGTACCGCTGCGCCCGCCGTGCTCACAGGACACCTCCCACCGCACGCTGCTCCCGCCGTGCCCACAGGACGCATGATAGTTGCTGAGCAGATGGGACAAGTATCTCTCTGCTGCACCCATCTCTGGAGGCAGCTGGAGTAGAACTGGTGGGAGCAGCGCAGTGTGTTTTAGGCGCTCCCTCTTGCAATGGCATGCTGCATGCCGGACGCTCCTCCCTCTGCTGGACTCTGAGGGGGGGGGGGCTCTGGATGTTCTCCGGTTGTGGGATGCTATTGCCCGCTATATACTGAGAGCGCCGCAGCCGGGGCGGATCCAGACAATACTGTCGAGATCCATCCAGCTGGCCTATCTAGAGGCAGAGCCAGCTGTGCCCACCCCCTCCCCTGTCCGTTCCTCCAGTCATCGCTGGAGGGGAGGAATCCCTGCGGGGAGATGACTGACAGTCACCGTTCTCTGCCAGGAGATGATCAGAAAGTGAGTGAGTGACGGTATGTGTTCGCTCAGTTCCCCATCAATAGAGCCAACGTGAAACAGCTTGTTTGTCACAGGTCGGCTCGAACTATGAAGATGAGTGGAAATCAATCACCTCATAGTTCTCCTTTAACCCCTTAGTGACCAAAACCTTTTTTCTTCTTTGTTATACCCATGATATAATCCACATTTTAGGCCTGAAAATTACTTCAGTCCCCCCACACATTATATATTTTCTGAAAGCCCAGACCTTGTAGAATAAAATGTTGGCAGTTTAAAATTTCTATGTTGCACGATATTAGCGCAACGTATTATCAAACCCCCAAATTTTGTGAAAAATGCCCTTGAATGCCCCAAAACACAATTAAATACCCATTTTTTTATCAAATATAAAAGGTGAGGTTACAATGATCAGGGCTGCCATCAGAAAAGTTGGGGCCCCTTACACAGCTTTAGGTCTCCCCCCCCCACCTCCCCCAAACACACCATAGGCATGTCCACTGGCTGTTCCATCTAGTCCATCCACTGGCTGTCCCACTGGGTGCTTCAGTGCACCCACTTTTATTTTAACACTCTTACAACTAATATATAAAATTGAAACTAACACTAACCGCACTCCCTTATTACTAACACTAACCGCACTCCCTTTTCACTAACACTAACCGCACTCCCTTATCACTAACCACACTCCCTTAACACTAACCGCACTCCCTTATCACTAACACTAACCACACTCCCTTATCACTAACACTAACTATTACCAACAGCAAAAACAGTGGCAAGTCTGCATTGCCGTATAAAGTTCTGCTGGAAGTTGTACTCCTCTATGTGTCTGTCTGAGTGGCTGTGCTCTCTATGCGCCTGTGCCTCAGTCTCCTTCTCCTTTGCACCTGCAGGAATTGTGTGGCAGGCGCAGGGGGAATAAATCACTCTGCAGAGGAGGCAGAGCACAGGACACAGGCTGGGGACCTCCTGCTACAGGACATTGGCTGCTCTCCCTTAAATATCGGCAATACGGATGCAGATTATTGCAGTCATTGTGATTATCAGCCATAATAATGGCCTGTGCAGATAATCAGTCGACCCCTAGTATCAGTAATGTGACTTTGTCTTTGAAGGTTTTCATTTATAGCCTTCATAAAATCACATTCGCATCTACATATGAAAGAAAAAGTATAAACAATAAAACAGCACACATAAAAAATAAGTAAAACAACAAATTATTAAAGCAAATATCCAAAGGAGAAAAATTATTGTGCCTGTCCCTCAATGTTTGGGATCCCAAAAAACGGAAATACCGCTGTAGACTTTTACAGTATACCTGACAGGATCACACATTATGCATAAAGAGTTATATCTCAGTCATTTATCTTTCAGGTGCTATCAACAATTCCATTTAATATCATTTGTCCTCTGTTAGAGGTCTAACCTGGAAAGGGGAGGAGGGAATTTTGAACAGGGACTCCTGCGCTTTGTCATCTTATTTTTGGATTGTGATGTCATGGAAAATGGTTTCTGGTAGCATTTTACAAGGTTTCATATAGGTCATTGCATCTTGTAAATTCCCCCATCACCCTAGCTTCTCCTGCTCCTGGGAGATCAGTAGATTAATGTTGCCATGACAATAGATTTTTTCCTTCTCCATACCTTTTTAATACTGCTCAGCCTAGTTCCTTCATTTTGCTTTTCTTACCACTGCCTAGCCGGTCTAACATCTAAATTACTTTTATATAGATAACACAAATGTATTTCAGCTGTAAAGTTCACAGATCCCAATCAGAACAGCTAAGTGCAGACACTGCTTATCTTTACTGGACTCTAAACTAAATGGGTTTGTGGCTTTGTAATGACTTCCTTCTTTCCTTCCTTCTTTCCTTCCTTCTTTCCTTCCTCCTTTCCTTCCTTCCTTCCTTCCTTCCTTGTAAGTCATGAGCCTTGCCAGTATTAACAACAAATTAGACTTAGATTTTTTACGAAAATATTTTCGTTGTAAACTAGAATTTAGCAAACTAGCGTGTGACTTGAACATCCTTTCCAAATCCTAGGGAATGCATGCTGAAAGTCCATTAAGATATGTCATCTGTGCACAAGAATAACGGTTAAAAAGACCTTTCAAGCCTTCTTTAACCTTTATTTAATCCTATTTAACTTCTATTCTGGTGTTCGGGTGTCACATCTTTATGGGGTTCTACTAACAATGGCAAATGCTGGTAGTCACAGAAATCAAAACAGGGAGTGTTCCAGTATGGTGTGTGATGGGGTTATAGTACAATGATTTGTCTTATGGTTAGACTTCCATTACTTTCCAGGGGTATCAACTTTTTACCAGCCTTCTACAAACTAGCATCCTAAAGTATAACACTTTTTGTTTACAAATCCTTTAGGATTAGAGAATCTGCTATCGCTAGGGTTTTTCATTGAATCCTATCAAAACCAGCTGTACCAAACATCCTCTGCAGCCAACACCAGGAAATGGTTTCAGGAGCCAGACCTGCATGTGCCCTCTGAAGCTTCACAGGTCTATGTCATCCTGAGAGGCCACACCCGTCAGGGTTTCTTACTCTTCCTCCTCCAGTCAGCCACAGCATGGCTTGTTTTGCAGTATATTTGACACTAGTGTTCCTCTCTGGCACCCTCTTATGACCAAACCTGTAAACATAATTATTCTGCAACTACTATCAAATGTCTGACAAATTCCTGTCTCAGAATGATGATGCAAACACCAGTTCACTATTGTACCTTCAGCTAGTCCTTGCGTGAGTTTAGATTTACTGTTGTTCCTGTTCTCCGTGTATGATATAAGCTCTGGCTGACTGATTCCCTGGTTCCTGACCCCAGCTATTGTTTCACTCTGCTCTCTGTGTTCCCTGACCTGGTTGGGCTGACTACCCACTTTGGCATCTGAGCTCTGGCTTGGCATGGACTACGTCCTGGACTTTCTACATTGTGTTTTGCCATTTCTTTTTTTTATCAGTAAACTCCTTTTATTTTTAATAAAATAAATAAGTTTCCCTCCGGTTTCTTGGTTCCCTAACAACACCTTGATCGTTCAAAAACCCCAAACAGCACAGATTCTTTAGATATCAGTCCTAGGTCCCTTCCTTATTTATTCTCATTCTCCCTCAGAAAGACAAGTTTATTACTACCTCCTGCTAATGGTTTTGCTCTTACAAACTTAACTTTAAAGAGAACTATGGGGTAAGTGTTTTCCCCCATAGTTCTCCTAAGGGTCACGGAAGGACACAAACTAGCGTCCTCCCGTCACCCTAGGCTCAGTATACCGCGAGCTACAGCTCGCGGTATACTGAGACGCTGCAGCCGAGACGGATCCCGACATTACTGTCGAGATCCACCCAGCTGCGTGATTGACAGCTGGCTCTGCCTATCTAGAGGCAGAGCCAGCTGTACTCGCCCCCTCCCCCGTCTGTTCCGCCAGTAAGCGCTGGAGGATCGGACAGGGGAGCGGAGGAATCCCTGCAGGGAGCCGTGAGTGACCCGGTACGACTCCCTGCAGGGACAGGATCGAGAATCCCGATCTACTGAGCCGACGTGTGACAGTTTCACTGTCACACGTTGGCTCAAACTATGGAGCTGAGTGATTTTCACTCACCTCATAGTTCTCCTTTAAGTTTGTAACGTAACTTACAAAGTTATACATACTGTATATCCGGCAGCTGTCTGATGAACTCTCCACAGCATAACCACAGAGCCCTGCAGAGATCCACATGCCGCCCAGGTGAGGTTGCAGCCTTTTGCTCTGGTGAGATGTATTGTGCTGTGCTGGGATGTATAGTTGATATGTGCTATTGTTGCATACTACTATAGTGTTTAGTTGCTTTAATATATCATCAGTCATGATAACCATACTGTACATAATTAGACTTGTAAGATAGCAAAGATTACATATAGCTGCCGTCATTACGATAAAGACATAGTATATCTCTGCCATTAATATGTTCTATTGTAGTTGTCACTGTCTTGTAAGTCTAGTAGTACAGAACCTGAACAACAATATATGTCAACGACTCACCAAAGGATAGCAGATAATATTGCCCCTTATTTTAATAAAGCTCTTCAATGACCTTAAAGGAGAACTATGGGGTCAGGGCTTTTCCCCGTAGTTCTCCTTAGGGTAACGGGAGGACACAAACTAGCGTCCTCCCGGCACCCTAGGCTTATTATACCGCAAGCTACAGCTCCCGGTATACTGAGACGCCGCAGCCGGAGCGGATCCCAACATCGATGTCTGGATCCGCCCAGCTGCGTAAGTGACAGCTGGCTCTGCCTATCTAGGGGCAGAGCCGGCTGTACCCGCCCCCTCCCCCGTCCGTTCCGCCAGTCAGCGCTGGTGGATCGGAGCGGGGAGAGGGGAATCCAGCCCCTCCCCTGTCACAGCAGAGAGCCGTGACAGGATCGAGAGGTGAGCGAACCCGGTATGTGTTCGCTCACCTCCCGATCTACTGAGCCGACCTGTGACAGTCTCATTGTCACAGGTCGGCTACAACTATGAGGTGAGTGAAAAGCACTCACCTCATAGTTCTCCTTTAAGGCAGCTGGCACATTTATTGCAGATGTGCTTAAGGTGATTGATATTTCAATCCAATTATGGCCTTATTTCCGACAAATTTCACATTTAAATATAGATGTGAAAACCCTTGTTAAGCACGTTGGGGCCAAGTTAGTTTTGTCCCCACTCAGCAAGTCAGCATCATTATCAGGAGAGCTCATTTAGGCATGTCGTGCTCGCAGAAATAGTTCCTCTGGTCTGAAGACTTTCAATAAGCTTTTGACACGTTGCCAGTGTCCTAAATGTTCTATGCCGTTTGCCACTGGGGTTTCATAAATTTTTTTTTGCCTTGGGTCACAGGAATTTATACACAGCCACAGGCTACTGTAAAGTACTGTGACTTCAAATAAAAATCTTTTGTGCTTTTTTTCCTTGACACGGATTCCCTGGATATATACTGTGTGTGTGTTCCATGAAATTTCCTTGCTACTAAATATTCCGTGGTCAACTGTTAGTGGTAATATAACACAGTGGAAGCAACTGGGAACAACAGTAACTCAGCCACAAAGTGGTAGGTCACGTAAAATTACAGAGCGGGGTCAGCACATGCTGAAGTGCACAGCCTGTTTGCTGAGTCAATAGCTACAGACCTTCAAACTTCGTGTGGCCTTCAGATTGGCACAACAACAGTGCATAGAGAGCTTCATAGAATGGGTTTCCATGGCCGAGCAGCTGCATCCAAGCCTTACATCACCAAGTGCAATGCAAAGCATCGGATGCACTGGTGTAAAGCATGCCGCCACTGGACTCTAGAGAAGTGGAGACGTGTTCTCTGGAGTGACGAATCACGCTTCTCTGTCTGGCAATCCAATGGGAGTGTCTGGGTGTGGCGGTTGCCAGGAGAACGGTACTTGCCTGACTGCATTGTGCCAAGTGTAAAGTTTGGTGGAGGGGGGATTATGGTGTAGGGTTGTTTTTCAGGGGTTGTGCTTGGCCCCTTAGTTCCAGTGAAGGGAACTCTTAAGGCAACAGCATACCAAGACATTTTGGACAATTTTATGCCCCCAACTTTCCCATAGACACACTCCTAAACCTTGTGGACTCCTTCCCAGAAGAGTTGAAGCTGTTATAGCGGCAAAGGGTGGGCCAACTCAATATTGAACCCTACGGACTAAGACTGGGATGCCATTAAAGTTCATGTGCGTGTAAAGGCAGGCGTCCCAATACTTTTGGCAATATAGTGTATATATGTATATATATTGTATATCTCAGAGCAAGGATATAAAAGGAATTGAAATGTGAAAGCAAGAGACCTAAAAGGGCTCTTTTTGTTGACAACATTCTTTTGAAAAATTTAATTAACACTGCAAGGGTACTGTCTCATAACTCGGACAACCTCTTTGCTATATATGAAGACCTTTATAAAGTAAGTTTCCTCAACTACTCAGAAAATAAAACAACCTCCTAAAATAAGTCATTTTAGAATGCCATGGATAGGAAGACTCCTTGCAATTAAAAAGATATACATTCCAATTTTGTATGGTCCCACCAGCCCATCAGCTGCTTATGATATAATCCACAACAAACACCGCTTGGATTCCCAAACGGCTTGCACTGTGATTGTTTGCACTGTGGGCAAACAAGCGCGCCATCGCCTATAACAGCTAAATTCAGAAATATTCGCACTCCAAGGTTCTTCACCAAAAGTAAATGTTTTATTTATGGAGCAAATACATATTGTAAGGTACCTCCCCATGTGTGCTCAACCACTAACGCATTTCACCGTTCCAGCTTACTCATAGAGATGAAAAACCCAGGTGGCCATGAACATAGTGAGAAATTCTGGCAGAGGTATCTTATTGAAGAAGTATGTAAAGCATTTAAGAAGCCAGGGTCTGGCGCGGTCCACCAGGCTAGACCTGTATGTAAAATATAACATTTGTGTGGACTGTCCCTTTTAACACATATAAAAATATGTCACATTTCACCATTCCAGTTTATATCTCTGAGTAAGCCGGAATGGTGACAGGTGTTAGAGGCTGAGCATACATGGGGAGGAACTTTACAGAATTTATTTACTCCATAAATAAAGACTTTTACTTTCGATAAAGACCCTTGGAGTGCGGCTATTTCGGAATTTTGCTTATGATAGTTTCACTGAAGACTCACACAATCTTCCTTTAATTCAATTATAAAACTATGTGAATCTTGAAGGAGCGTTATGTTATATGAAAACAATGATAAATAGACCCCTTATACTTGGCATTCATCAGCATGGTTTGATCTTATGTGGGAGCATCAAAACAAGATGATAGCAGTTAAAACTAAGGATTTAAGGAGCAAGCACATACACAAAGTACAGTGGTACCTCGGTTCACAAATGCTTCTGTTCACGGACAATTTGGTCCGCGAACAGGAAGTTTGGCATAATTTTGCTTCCGTTCAGGAACTCCGCATCGGGTGACAAACACAGCTGCAGCCATCTTCCCTGCTCTGACACATGGTCGTGGCTTCTTCTAGTCGAGATCGTGGTCTGATCACAGTTTGATTCGGTTTGCGACCAATTCGGTTTGTGACCAGAATCGTGGAACGAATTAAGTTCGTGAACCAAGATACCACTGTAATGACTAAGAACAGGAAATATATGCAGACTCGTTTTGGTTCTGTGATGAAGGTGATTTCAGGATACCAGAAAGCTTTGCTATGCTTCACAATATAATTCAAGTGTCCTACTTCCCTATAAATAGATACCGCGCCGCATGATTGTGAAAACCTTTTCGGTTTCCAACCCGAAAAACATTTCGGGTTGGAAATGCCTATTGTCATCACCTCTGCGTTATCTAACTGTACACAATTCAAATCATAAGTGGTAATTCACACAATCAACAGAAATGACTTTCATCAATGAGCTTCAATCAAATTTCCCAGAGAGTTCTATTTCTTCCTGTGTTCCATAATTATACACTGCTGATTGCAGCAATGAGATGACAGGTGTATTTCCTGCTACGTTGAATGTATATCTGGTCTTCTAATTAATCTCAGTTTTCTGTGTGTGCAGAAACTCATGCAGATCTGGTATGCATTTTGGTGTGAACAAGCCCTAAGGGCCCATCTTCAGCACAACGCTTTGCAGTGCATTCATCTGGCTAAAAAACATGCAGAATCCAACACTTCTCGGTGGGCCAGATTCCTAGTTTTCTCTTGTGCTTAGTGGTTCGATTTGCCAGCTCCTATATCACTGCTGTGACCTGTAGTGATGCAGGGGTCAGCAAAAGTAACCACGGTAAGCAGCTTGGGGACCAGAGATTCAACACTACCGGAATGGTTGGATTCTACGTATTCTTTAGTCGTGGTTCATCCTAACTATGGCAGAGATGGGGGCACTAAATGTCTTGTTTGCAAGGACAGTTTAGCTGTATATGATGTGATAGTGTGTGCCTTGTCATACGAGGAAGCAAAAATAGAACCACTGACCCATTATTGCTTCCCTGTGTGTCAAAGAGACACATCGTCACTTCGTATACAGCCTAAAGCAACTCTGAAGATAAGAATGACCCTGATCAGGTTAATTTTGAAGGCTTTAAGGGTTGGAGAGTGCCAAATGACATATGTGAGGGAATTCCAGATAAGGGAAACAGCTTATGAGAAGTCCTAGATGCAGAATGTTGCGGAAGTAACTAGAGTGGGGGAAGGTGGTCCTTTGCAGAATAGAGATTCCATTTGGACATCTGGAAATTAGCAACAGATGTAGGGAGGAGCCAATCTGTAGGGAGTATTGCAATTTTGAATTGAATTCTCTGAGTAATTCTAATATTCCACAGATTTCCAAGTCTTCCTCAACATCATCTATATATCTTTCCCTTGACCTACCAATATCTCTCTTCTTTCACTCTCTCGACATGCCCTGCACATCTTAAATTATGTAGTTTACACACCCTTTGCAAAATATACAAGATGTTGACCCTTTTTTTTTTTAAAGAAAACATGAATGATCAGACCAAACACATTTTTTTTAATGTCATTTAATTTAAATTATTACATCACTGAATGTGATGACATCAGTGCCAAGACTGGAAACTTTCCAGAGTTCCTCTTTGTGTATGTAGTATAGCCAAAACTTTTTTTTTTTGATTAGATAAAGTAGGGAAAAGTTAAACCACTGAGAGAAATCCAAAAATTTACAGTTGTCACCAAAACAAGAGATGGAGCTTCCAATGAGGACACCTGGTCTGGTGACAACTCTCTAAGATGGTAACTATCCCAACTTTTGAGAGAAAAATTAACATTTTTGCTGTTGATACCAAAATTTGTAGGGTAGTAAACTCGACAGAAGACATAGAAATATTACAGGAAGATCTGGATAAAATAGAGGGGTGGGCATCTACATGACAGATGAGGTTTAATATTGAGAAGTGTAAGGTTATGCATTTTGGAGTTAAAAAGACAAAAGCAAGCTACTTATTAATAGGTGTTCCACTGGGGGAATCAGAGGTTGAAAAAGATTTGGGAGTCCTAGTGGACAGTCGCTTTATAACAGCAAGCAAAGCCAGGCAGCAGCAAATAAGGCGAGCAGGGTAAGATCATGTATAAAAAAGGAAATGTACTCTAGAGACAAATCCTAAATGCTGCCCCTGTATAAAACACTGGTCCGGCCACATCTTGAGTATGCGGTTCAGTTTTGGTCACCAACCCACGGAAAGGATGTCCTTGAGCTGGAGAGAGTCCAAAGAAGGGCGACAAAGCTAATAAAGGGCTTGGAGGACCTAAACTATGAGGAAAGACTGCAAGCGTTAAACTTGTTCACTCTGGAGAAGAGGAGACTGAGAGGGGACATGATTTTAATATACAAATTGTTTAATGGTGATGGAATAATTAGTAATAAACTGTTTATTGTCAGTTCAGTCAAGAATACAAGAGGCCACCATCTGAAACTGGCAGAGAAAAGGTTTAATCTCAAACAAGGGAGGGGATTCTTTACTGTGAGAGCTGTAAAATTGTGGAGCTGCCTTCCACAGACAGGTGGTATCAGCTGAGAGTATGGAATCATTCAAGAACTATCTAGATATTTTTCTCAGCGCACAAGATATACAGGGGCACGGGTAATCTTAGTAATACACATACACACGCACACACACAAACCCAAAGGTGGAACTCGATGGACCTGTGTCTTTATTCAACCGCAACAACTATGTAACTCTTTTCTGGTTTTCATGCATGTAGTGAGCTGGTAGGCTTGTTATTTGGCCATTATATTTCAGCAGTAAAATATAAAATCCTCATTGGTCATTTCACAGTGAGAACACCTGCTGATTGTTTGTTTTATCATTGTTATGTTCCATAATTCTGCTGCAAGCTTAAACCTCGTATCTGCCTGTATTTATTGAGCATTTGGACTATTATTTGTTCATTATATTTAAGCAGTGAAATGGAAAATCTTCTTAGGGCAATTCAAATTGGAAAAATATAGGTAATTGTAAAAAAAAATTAATTGTCCTTTTAAACTAAACCTGTGACAAAGTTACATATAGTTAGGTTGAAAAAGACACAAGCCCATCGAGTTCAACCTATAGAGAGAAGAGAAAAAAAGAAAGAAAGAAGAAAAACCTAAAACAGAACGTTATGCCCACAGTTACCCCCTGTTGATCCAGAGGAAGGCAAAAAAATTATAAAAATGAGGCAAATGAGAGCGCAAATCCTGGGAGTGTAAAGGGTGTAGGGACAACCAATGTCTATGTGTTACAGGTAGAAAGAACAAAAAATCATCAAAAAACAAAACATTCGGGACTTACTTGAGGAGCTGAGGGTCCTGACAGGGGGGGCCCCCCGATGGGGTTATGGCGATCCGAGACGTATTCAGAGTATCCCGGGGGTGAAAGGATAAATGATAAGCCAATTTGTACTGAGTGCTGTGTGTGCCGAGGAGCTGGTGGAGAGGCTGCCTCTAGTCTTGATCGCAGTGTTTTTAGGACGTGATGGAGTGGAAGTGACAAAAAGCTGGGGAAGAACATGCACGGGGCGGTGGTGAAGGAGCGGCGAGCTTCGAGGTTATCCTCTTTTTCAAGCTCAAAAGGTAAGGCTTGAAAAAGAGGATCACCTCGAAAGGCGTCGCTCCTATCACCTCGAAACGTGTTGGATATTCCCTGGTTTAACAATCTCTGGTGCTTAATATACCTCTAAGAACTCAATATCCAGTAATATTCTGTGTTTTTAGGAATACATCCAGATTTTTTTTAAACAGTTAAAAAAAGCTAGCTAGAACTAACTCCTGGGGGAGTCTGTTTCACATTTTCACAGCTCTAACTGTGAAGAAGCCTATCTATAAGCAAAGGTTAAACCTCCAGACGCAAAGAGTGCCCCCTTGTCCTTTGTAGTGACCTTAAAGTGAATAATTTGGCACCAAGCTCACTATATGGACCATTTATGTATTTATACATGGTGATCATGTCCCCCCTTAATCGCCTCTTCTCCAGAGAGAACAAATTCAGGTCAGCTAATCTTTCCTCATAGCTGAGCTCCTCCATGCCTCTTATGAGTTTAGTTGCTCTTCACAGCACTTTCTCCAGTTCCACAACATCCTTTTTGTGAACTGGTGCCCAAAACTAAACTGCATATTCCAGATGAGGTCTTACTAATGCTTTGTACAGGGGTAGGATTATGTCTCTCTCTCTGGAGTCTAGACCCCGTATAATACAAGAAAGTATTTTGCTTGCTTTAGAAACTGCGACTTGACCAGAGTTAATCCAGAAGGGGGCAAAAACTCCCTATGAAGGATGAAACCCTATAAAGCAACATAAAAAGGAATAAGGCAGTTACACTGCTCCAGACACAGCTCTGAGGTTCTGTAGGGCATTTTAGAACCCCTTAAACCTAGGAGGCTCTTGTATGCAAGCAGTGACCAGGTTTTTTCGGTTGCAAACTCTTGCCCGTATCTTGCAACCAGTTAAGGCCAAATGAGGTTGGAGAAGTCAGGCTGTTTGCAACCGAAATAACAGGAGCTGTTTGTTTGAATACAGAAGATGAAAGTTAAGGAGCCTCCTATGGAGTTTGTCAGTTTACTACTTTGTTATGCCTACTAGTACACTTTAAGATGAACTTTTCAGTAACTATACAGGTCTGCATGGATACATTCCTGTCCTATACAGCAATGTTTTTCAAAAAGCTCTACTTTTTATCATTAAAAATCTGTCCTTGAGCTCCAGTCCAGTGACTTTGTCTAGGCTAAGATTATGTTATCAGTAAGCTGCAGTCAGAGAAAGAAATTTTCTCAGCCTTCTCTCCCACAGAGATCATATTGCAACACTGTAACTGTAGGAAGTCTGCTGCAGCGGGGGCTGATCTGTGTCAGATATTTGTGAAGACAGCCAAAAACTCCACAGGAGCAAGAATGTATATGATAATGTAATCTCTGAGCCAGGTTCTCAGTCCATTGGTTCATACCTGAACCAATATGGCCCCATCCTTCTGGGGATAAGAACAGATAAACACATTATTAGGGAGAATACTTCTTCCATCAACTCTTTCCTCACAGTTAATGCCTTTTGCATTGCTTGTCCTAT
>NW_017306731.1:476692-489618 GCF_000935625.1 Nanorana parkeri
CCCTTTATTGTGTCAAGTGCTGTGCACACTGTTGGTGCCGTATAAATCCTGTATAATAATCTCTGCAATCTCTGATAAATATGCTTATACATCTGTAAGCATGCATGGACTTCGCAGGAAAATATCTTGCTCATCAATCTGTTTGATAAATGTTCTAATATTTATACGGCTCTCTTTTATAAACTCTGGTTACGTCAGTCTATGATGTGGATTGTAAGACATGCTTCTTTCTTTGTTCTGCAATACTTTTTTTCTAATGTCCCTGGCTCCTCCTAGGAGGATCACCTCCTCTACCTGTCCACTCCAGCCCCACACAACAATCATTTATCTATTATCATTATTACAACCCCAATTCCAAAAAAACTGTGACTGTGTTTAGTCTACATAAACACATAATTAAATGATCTGCACATCTCATAAAGTTATATTTGATTCACAATAGAAAACATATCAAATGTTTACACTGAGAAATTGGACCATATTAAGAAAAAAAATAATGTAATTTTGAAATTGATGGAAACAATATGTTTCAAAAAAAGTAAGAGGTACTAAAAAGGAAGAGCCGAAAAAAAACATTTTTGCAGCAAATTAGGTTAATTGGCAACAGGTCAGTAACATGATTGGGTATAAAAAGAGCATCTTAGAGAGTCAGAGTGTCTCAGAAGTAAAGATGGGCAGAAGTGTCTAAAAATTGTCAAACAATTTCAGAATATTGTTCCTCAACATAAAATTGCAAATACAGATAATCCTCGCTTAACCACTTACCTGCTTTGTGACCACTCGCACTTACGACCGTCCTCCGAGCGACCTCCGACCTTGCGCGTCAGTGTCAGTGCGACGTCCTCCGATCTACACGGCGGGTCCCGGTAAGTATTTTCATTGCCCGATGTACAGTACACTGTTTGATACTGTACATCTGCAACGCTATACAGTACTGTACTAATGCAGTACAGTACTGTATGGAGTTCCTCACATAACAGCCAATTCGTTTAACGACCTGGTCGTGGGAACGGAACTCGGTCGTTAAGTGAGGAATACCTGTACATTAAATATATAATCATCTATAGTACATAATATCATCAAAAGATTCTGAGAATCTGGAGAAATCTCTGTGCGCAAAGGACAAGGTCGAAATGCAATATTGGATGACCGTGATCTTCAGGCCCTCAGATGACACTGCATTAAAAACAGTTATGATTGTGTGATGGACATCACTGCATGGGCACAGGAATACTTCCAAAAATCACTGTCTGTGAACGCAGTTCACCGTGCCATCCAAAAATGCAAGTTAAAGCTCTATCATGCAAAGAAGAAGCCATACCTGAACATGATCCAGAAGCGCTGCCGACTTCCCAGGGCCAACGGTCTGTTGCAAAGTGGAAAACTGTTCTGTGGTCATACAAATCGAAATTTTACATTCTTTTTCGCAACCATGGGCGCTATATCCTCCGGACTGAAGAGGAGAGCGACCTTCCGGCTTGTTATGAGCGCTCAGTTCGAAAACATACATCTCTGATGGTATGGGGTTGCATTACTGCGTATGGAATGGGCAGCTTGCACATCAGGAAAGGCACCATCAATGCTGAAAGATATATCATATATTTTGAGACGTGTTGCCGCCATCAATTTCAAAATGACCTTATTTTTTCTTAAAATGGTCCATTTTCTCAGTTTAAGCATTTGATATATTTTCTATTTTTTATTGTGAATATAATATGGGTTTATGAGAGTTTTAAATCATTGCATTCTGTTATCATGTAGATTTTACACAGCGTCCCAACTTTTTTGGAATTGGGGTTGTATTTTATACAGGATTTATCTCCTGTGCAGCGCTTTACAATTTAAGGAAGACATTACTGTTACAATACAAGTTAAGACTAGATGGTAAAGAGGGCCCTGCCTATGAGAGCTTACAGTCTAAATTTAATGAAGGAATAAAGTATCAGAGTGATGAATGAACTGCATTTTGGACTGTGACAGGTCCTCTTTAATATTGCATGGTTTTCTACAGATGGGATATGTGAATAGACCAGATGACAGCTTAGTATAAGACTTTGGCCTCCAGCTTTGTGTTTGCTCATGTTCTCATGGACTGCTCTGTTTAAATGTTACCTCAATGCCTTTAATCTCTGGGAGCCATTGCGTATGACTGACAGTTAGCGTACAAAAGATGAGCATTCTTGCTAACTCTATTGTGTTCTGGGGATGTGACTGCTGAGTGTGTGTTTTGATCTGTGAACAGGCAAAATATAGAAATAGGTGGGTATGTGATGGATACATAAAATGAATTAGTAGTATAGATAGGACACACTGGAATATACAATGTTATTAAAGAACTCTGGACAGAAATCGGATTAACCCTTGCAAACCCAATACAAATTGGCAATCTACACGTGAGATTGTAGTCTATCATGGGAGCTACTTAAAGTAGTCACCCTCCAGAGGGAAGGACAGTGTCACCGTGAATTCAGAGATGATTTGAGGATCTACAGTTGAGCGATACACAAATACGGTACATTTTGTTAATAGTTAGGGTACTAAGATGCATTTCACGATTTAACTCCTGAGTTTAGTGCCACTTTAAAATCTGAGGGGCTTCTTTCTCCTGAAGTGACAAAAATGCAGTGATGTGCAATAACCTAGGACAACCAATCACAAATCAGCTTATACCGTTTTATAAAAGTTATGCTGGTAAAGATTATTTCCCATTGGCTGCTATGATTGCTACAGATTGCACATAATGCAGTTCTTACTGTATATACAAATATTTTATTTAAATAACAGAAACAAAAACTAGAATAAAAGTGGGTTCTGTTTTTGTTCTCTATAAAAATGTAAAACAAAAATTCTGATTGGTCAATATGAGCAAAACATGTTTATTTTTTCCAGTAACCTTTTCTAAACTTTTTAATATAAATACCCATCTAATGGTTAAGAAATATTGTAACTTATGTAGGACAAAAAGTAAAACTTATTTTTTATTATTTCAGGATACAGCGGGGCAGGAGAGATATCGCACTATTACAACGGCATACTACCGAGGAGCAATGGGGTTTATTTTAATGTATGACATCACCAATGAAGAATCATTCAATGCAGTACAGGACTGGTAAGTTTGCTAAATCCATCTGTAAATGTATTTTGGTGGCTTGTGACACATTCTGTCTTAAGTGCTATTCAAATGAGTGTTTCCCTCTGACACACAGAGGATTATTTATTACAAAGTGTTTTTTCACTAGCCTGTTCTAGAATAACTTATAAATCAGAAGAATAGAAGAAAATCACCAGCACTCAGTACATCTAGGTCACTCACTCAATAAACTTACAGAAACTGTACATTTAGCACAATGCTAAGTTGTGAGTATGACCTAAAACCAGCAAACTTACTTGTATGGTCGTGATTAGGCCATAACGCCACTTCATAAATGAGCCTACTAGTATCTAGAGCTGCAACAACTAATCGATTACATTGATTAAAATCGATAATGAGAATCGTTGGCAACGATTCTCATCATCGACTAGTTGATTTTCGATTAGTTGCCACCATTCTACTCCCCGCTTGTGCTGGTTGCAGCAGTCTGTGTCCCTTTCAATTCCCGCTGCTCTCCCCGCCTGTGTCAGCAGAGGCAGCAGGGACACAGAACGCTGCAGCCGGCACCAGCGGGGAGAGGAGAGCCCTGTGAATACATTCCCCCCAATAGCAGGCTGGGAGCCATTCCCAGCCTGCCATTGGATATTTTAAAATGCAATAGCCAATAGCAGACTGGCTATTGGAACCACCCACTGCCTGCTGTCCATCAGCATGGGAGGACCTAAAGGAGAAGTTTTTCCTTCAGGTCCCTCCACTGCTGATTGACAGCAGGCAGTGGGCAGACGCAATAGCCAGCCTGCTATTGGCTATTGCTATTTGAAATATCCAATTTAAATAAATTAAATGTAAAATGCAAACAAATAAAAAATAAATAAAGTTTAATAAACTAATATAAAAATAAAAAAAATTATAATTTTGGTGTGTAATTTTAAATAAAAGGTTTTTTTTTTTTTATTATATTGGCTTAGTTTTACAATTCGCATTATTTTAAATCCGTTAAACTAATTAAAATGTCTAATATAATACATGCAATTATTAAAAAGATAATTTTTTTAATTTTATCCGATTAATTGAAGTTAATAATCGGCAAACTAATCGATTATGAAAATAATCGTTACCTGCAGCCCTACTAGTATCCTACTGGACATTTCTTGGCTGTCAGGTCTTCATGGGTAAGCTGAAGAAGAAGGAAGTCAGATGTTGTTAATTTTTTCTGCTTTCATCTTTAGACTCCTATTGAAGCTCACAGTTATCACTAGGCTGCACAAAAGAAGGGACACATGTGGTTGTATTAGATGTGCACTGAAATTAAATGTTAAAAATTGAAACAAAACCAAAAATATTTTATTTTTATTTATTTCTTTTTATTAAATATTTTTATTTTTTACTTTACTGTTGGGGGCTTCGGGAAAATATTGGGGGTCTAAACAGATCCCTGATATTTCCCTGTATAAATGGAACAGGAAGCCTCTTTACGGAGTGCTCTTGTCCATTCATAAGCTGGACACAGTACACATACTCTGTCCTCAATTATGTACAAACACTCAGCGATCACTGATCACTGACTGCTTGTACCTGCTCTCTATCCTCAGTCGCTGTCACAGGAGGCTAAGCGAGCAGTGTGGGGTGGAGAGCTCAATCTCCTCTCCCAGAAGCTGTCCCGAAACCACTCTACTAATCTGTCCCAGGAGGCCAAGCAGTGCGGTGTCTCTCCTCCCCGCTGGACGCTGCACTGTATCAGAGGTGTGCCATTTGCAGCCTCCAGTTATAAATACACTAAGGCATGGTCCACACCTGTGCGTAGCAGGAACACGTGTCCTGTTCGCGCACATTTGTGTGCCGCATTTGGCACATGTAGAATTTTTCGTGTCACGTGCTTGCCGTGGTTTGCTTTTGCGTTTGTGCGTGTTTTTACGCGTGCAAACGCAGAGCAAAAACACGTGTCTTGCTGGGCATGTTTGTATATGCATGCTTTAGCACGTGTTCAGGGAACGTACAGGTGTGAACTAGGCCTACTAATACTGGCCTAACTATTACTACTATCATTTGTGTTTTGTTAAATCTTTTTGTGTTTAAATTAAAAAAGAAAACATTTTTCCAAGACAGTATTGCTAAAAAAAACACATTGTTTTTCTTGAAAATATATTTTACATTGTTATCTTAAATGATGGTTATTAGTGAATCCATAGACCTTTAGCGGAGTTAAAGAAATTGCTTTGGTCCATAAGTTGTATACAGGCTCAGGAGCTGAAGTAGTTAAACTGTTCAATTTACAAACACATACATTGAAATGAGATGGAATTGTTATGTTTTCACAATAAAGTAACCGTGTCACTGTATAAAGCATGCTTAATTAAGATATGGCTATGAGAGAGCATGTACTTACCTCTCCTGCTACCCACACCGCTCAGATCCTGACAATTGGTCCCTGAAGTCAGCTGGGAAACCGACACTTTAAGGAATGGAGATCTCTGTGGTCCTCACAGTTCCCGCTGGTTCCTCCTGCTGCCCCCATGCTTTACAGGTCACATTAGTGATCCGTCATACTCTTCTTTTGACCTCCCTAATCATTGGATCCAAACCATTATGAAGATTTCTATCTTCTTCAACTCCCTCAAATAACTGGAGGCTCTTATTTTTAAAGAAGGCTCAAAATGGCACTAGACATAGTATAGGATTTGAATTACAGCTTTCCAAGAAGGACTGAAACTGTTCTGAAGGGAAGGGGCAGCTACACTTATTAGGTTCTATAAGTGTCGGTAAACCCAATGTTTTATATGGTGTCATTACATGTAAATGTGTGGTCTCTACATTGCGGCACTTTCTTTCCCTCATCCATGTGATCAGTGTTACACATTTCATCCAACTTTTTACTGGACTTGTTCTGAGTAGCAACGGTATAGTGGTCAAACCTTTGTATCCTCTCTTGCTCTGCTATATCCCAGAGAGGAAGATGTTCACTTCCTCTATTCTGCTGTGGAAACCGCCCCATACTCTTTATCAGCTTGGGAGGATCCAACATGTTGGCTGACATTTCATTAACACACGTGACCGCAACACGCCAATTGGCTCTGTGCTACAACAAGTAAACAAGATAGATTTCCTGCAGTTTGCAGGTAGCGCCTGAGGCTGGCTACTTGCTATGCCTATCCATCTCACAGAACAAGGGCCAGAATACATCTGACCTTACTGTACAGAGAGTTAGTTGTTGTGTCTTTACTGTTAATATTCACTTCACTTTAATATTAATACAGCTAGCAAATGTGTGTCCATTCATAAACAATTGAATTGAGGCCACATTTTTTTCTACCCCTGAGTGATTCATAACACAATGGTAGGAAGGGAGAATGGTAACTGCTTATGATCCAATGGGGGCATAAAGGAAGCAGAGTGAAAGCTGATCATGCCCGTGGATATAGGGTAGAAAGGAGGGCCAGGTGATCATGGAAAATTAAACGAGAGGCAGAGTAGGAACTGTCGAGCGAGGAAAGAGAGAGGAGGCAGGGAATGAGCTAATCAAGAAAAATGGGGAGTGAAGATGAGGTGGGGGAAGTAGAAGTGGTAAGAAGTGATCGTGGATTGAAATCCAACAAGACAGGGTGGGCAGCACAGGGCAAGATGATTGTGGCTGAGGGGGAAGGTGGAATGGCAGGAGCTGATTGCAGACACAGAAGAAAGGAGATAAAGTGAGAACTGAGGGCTGGAAAGGAAAGAGGAGTGAGAGCTGATTGTGCTCCATCGGGAGGTTGGTCAAGTCAAGGATTAAGGTGTGCGAAATAGAGGAGGAAAGGAAAAACATGATTATGGACTGCATAGAGGGTAATATATGCACTGTTATTTCCCCCTTCTGGAAGAGGAATGGTGATTCATACCTACCTACTGTGATTGCCAGCCAGGGTCCTATCCTTCCTTACAGGCCTAGCAGCGCCCTTACCCCCTGATTATACATTCAGACAGAGTCCTACTAATTATCTACTACAGAACTAAGTTCATTATTCTGAATAAACAATTATATCTCGAAGCGCAAAATTTGACTTGGGGGCTGCTCTATGCTCCATCATCATTCACCTAGCAGGTTTTGCTAATTTAGAAAAATGTAAAATATCTGACATACTGTATTTTATTTTGCATTGTTTTGCGACTTTTAAATGCCCATTACTGATGTATTGTCAAACAAAGGGTAGGGTGGGTTTAAATGAGCCAATTAAAAGGACAAGTCAAAAGAACTGGGATTTTCCAAGCCTTTCAAAGAAAGCCAAGCTGATCTAATATTTGTAACAGAAAGTAAATACATAGGTCAATGTTCTGCATCTTTCTCGATGATAATATTGAGAGAGACAGTTTCCATGGAAACCAGGGCTTGTCTTTCTCAGAATCTATGATACATCTGATGTATTCTTTGTGCAGATCTGTCTGGTTCTCATCCTAACCCAGTCATCACCTCCATAACACGCTCAGTGCTGGTAAATGTGCTTAGTACACTACGGAAAATGCTGTTATTAAATCAACTACATATTCAACTTTTTAAAAGTTTTTACAGTTTGCTATAACTGTTTTTTTTTCTTTCTCCACTGAGGAGAATAAATTGAACTTATTTAGCACATAATGTCAATTTCAAAACCTTTAAAGTGCACCTATGCCCAGACTTTATGCATTAAAGCTAAAATTCATCCTGAGCCCAGACTGTCTTGGACCTGCCACCAGGGGTGGCATCACCATGTAGGCTGAGCTCAGAATGTCACTCATGTCAATAGAAGAGGAAGGGCCTGTGACATCTCCAAACCAGCCATACCAGCATGGAAAAAGAGGTCTACCATTTTCTCAATCTGTCTCACTACTACTATTGCCTTGCTGTACAACAGTTTTAATATCCCCCACACAGAGGCATCCTGGTCAATCCTGCTTATGCCCTTTTCCTCCCCCTCGAGCCATGATCTGCACCCCACTTTATAGATGTGACACGTAGACTCCAGATGTGACAGGGTGAATATCTATTGCTGCCGTATACCTTTAAAAGGTTCCCTGACAAATGCTGTGCACTACACAGGGAGATTTCAGGAATACAACTCATTGCCAATACAGGCTTGGCTACCGTAGGTTACAACGTAAGCTGCTCATCCTTGCCACAGTGCTTATACTACTGGGCACATTCAACTGCAGCAGGACAATGTGTAAACAAACTTAAAGTAATGCTAAACTCAAGAGTTTAATCTTAAAAATGCATTCAAGTACCCTAACTTAAGAAAAATGTATCCTATTTGTGTATCACCCAGCTGTAGATTCTCAAATCATCTCTGAATTGGTGCTGACACTGTCCTTTCTTCTGGTGGGTGGCTACTTTCGTTCCCCATGGTCCCTGTATGTGTTGTAAGGTAGCCACCACGCCAAGCTCACTCCTGTGATGGACTACAATCTTCATACAAATTAGTAAACTAAACATAGATTGTAGTCCATCATGGGAGTGAGCTTGGAACAGTGACTACTTTACAACACACACAGGGACCATGGGTATTATTATTATTATTATACAGGATTTATATAGCGCCAACAGTTTGCGCAGCACTTTACAATATAAGGAAGACATTACAATTACAATACAATTCAAGACAAGATGGTAAGGAGGGCCCTGTCCGTGAGGGCTTACAATCTAAAAGGGAGTAACAAAAGTAGCCACCCTCCAGAAGGAAGGACAGTGTCAGCACCAATTCAGAGATGATTTGAGGATCTATAGCCGAGTGATACACAAACAAGATACATTTTTGTTAAAAGTCAAGGTACTTAAATGCATTTTTAAGATTTAACTCCAGAGTTTAGTGTCCCTTTAACCAGAGAATGGCAGTCATCCTGCTTGTCAGAATGGTAGGAAGTCTGGAACATTATTGAAGCTAAATGCAGCCACACTTATCTCATCACTGGAACATCACTAGAACACTGCAGCTCAACCACACACAGCCTGGGTTGTATTTGCAGTCCACCCTTACAGGGACTTCTTCAGGCCCCTTGCACCACTAAAGTCATCCACCTTACCAACTGCTCAGTGTCTGTCAGCCCTCTCTGCTAATCACCCAAATAATAAAATTCAGAATATTAATGATAACATACAAAGCCATCCACAACTCTGCCTCATGCTACATCACCAAATTCATCTCAAAATATTGCCCAAACTGCCCTCATCGCTCATCCAAAGACCTTCTGCTTTCTAGCTGCCTTGTCACCTCCTCCCATGCTCGTCTACAGGACTAATCCAGAGTCTCTATCATCTGGTGGAACTCCCTTAACCAATCTGTCCACTAGCAACACACCAAGGGGGGACTTCAACTTACCTCTGTGGAATTGTTCCTTTGTTGGCCCAAGACGCTATTAAATCTCCGTCATTTGCAATGAGAACCAACATCTCGCTGGCCCTGCCAGAGAGAGAGAGTGATTGAATACAGACTGGAAAGCAATTGCTTAGAGATCTTGACGCTGGTGAGATCGCTTTTGTGAGATCAGCCTTATACAGATATATGACACACAAATGGAGAAAGTCATTACTCTGAATATAGAAAAAGTCTGCATATTTTCTGGCGCGAATTAGGACCGTCGAGAAGCAGCTAAAGCTGTAGGAGTGAAATATTTTATTTAAAAGTCTATTGAGCCAGTTACAAATTCTCAGCCATTAATGTGGATTTATATTTCTAGCTATCTACAGGAAGTTTTGTTGCAATCGATATCACTGGAATTGAACTAAGAATTATGACCAATATGGAATTTGTGCAATGATGAAAATAAGCAAAGGGTCTTTGCTTTTGATATAGTATTTCCATATAATCATACGTGCAATATTATACAATTTATAGCTGGGATATCTAACTAGGTTGGAATGTTGCTCGCAGAGCTGCACTTTAGGAGACAACCTTGTCCTAATTTTATTGGGATAGGTGTGTAGGGAGTTACTGTTTTTTGTAATATGTTTTGATGTTAATAAAGTTATTTGATAAGGTGACAGATGTCCTTTGACTTCATTTAGAGGTGTTGATAGATAGATAGATAGATAGATAGATAGATAGATAGATAGATAGATAGATAGATAGATAGATAGATAGACTGTATATAGACAAAAATAGCCTTTTTAGACCATTCAACATGACACACAGAGAGGAGAGAGTGACCCTCCCCAGCAGGCACACAGAGAGCAGACAAATCTCAACAGGCATTCTTATTCTTTTTACACTCCAACCAGGACTAAAAAAAAGAAGTTGTGTCCTATATAAACATAGGGGTCTATTTATAAACAATTCATACTGCCTTTCACTCTGTGAATGTTCATTTTGGGCAAATAATGCCAAAAATTAGTGTTCTCAATATATATTTTTTTCCAGTACGAATATATTGTTACTACATTATGGCTAGTGGCCAAAATGTAGTACAGTATTGCAAAATACATTGGAACTGGGGAAGATAATATATTAAGAACATTCCTTTTTGTCATTATTCGTCCTAAACGAATGGTCACAGATATTTGCAGGGCTCAGGGCCCTGCATATTGTTTATAAATAGCAGTGGCGTAACCAGAGTTATGGGCGCCCGGGGCAGAACATACACTGGAACTGTACCCCCCACCCTCACACATATATATCAGCTAAGGAACTACAAGTCCACAAGCACACTGCGCGCGCCGGTTTAAGTAGTAACCAGTACACGCTGTATGCAACTTCTAACAGCGTGGGAGACGGGAGGCCGCACTTGTTGGATCCAGGAATCAGGTGATTAGTATTTTTTTTAAAAAGTTTTATTTTATGTTCCCGGGGACATTTACAAATGTCCCCGGATTTTATTTAAAAAAAAATCTGTCACCTTACCTTAGCCTGGTGGTCAGTGGGGGCTTCCTGGACCCTGGTTGTGGGGGGGTCTGCCGTGGACCCTGGTTGTGAGCCCCCGCCATCTATGCGCCCGGGGCAAACGCCCCCCCCGGTTGTTACGCCACTGACCTCTAGTGTATAGAGGCCACAACCTCTTTTCTTAAAGGGTTATTCATAAAAGTGTGAAGAGTTTGGAGAAGGCAGGAGAAGTGAACAATCTAGGACAAAACAGCTGATTTGGAAAAGTTCTCCAATTCAGCTCCCTTTCCAGTTCAGCTTTGTTGTCCTAGATTGTTCACTTCTCCTGCCTTCACCAAACTCTTCACCCTTTTGTGAATAACCCTGTTAGTTCTGGAAGTCATCGCCTACAAAAGGGCCCCTCTCACCCCGAGTAAAAAAGGTAATACAGACCTTAGTCTACAGCTCCACCTGGGTCTTGCTGCCATAGCCTGGCCTTAACTTATCAGCTTTTAATTGTCTGCAGAAGTAAAGCCTTACGTGCATGGATAAAGACAATACCATCATAAATAATGCAATACCCAATTCATTGCAGGTCATGGTAGTGAGAACTAGCTAAAGCTGTAATCTAAAGTTTGTACTTTGGTTTAATTCTATTCTCATAGGGCAAGGAGGGTCTGTGTGGGGGCAGTCAGCTAAACCTACAGTTACCTTTTAAATGGTGAAGGAAATCTAACACAAAGGAAACAGTTGCAAGCATTCTTGCCTTTCTTTTGTTTCTGTTTGATTTATTGAGCAAATAAAGGATCTCTGATATGGAGCAAGTCTGGGTTTTTGTTCATTATACATTGTCTTAGGGGGAGCTTGGGGATTCCTCTGGTTGTGTGCAGGCTGCTTTTGATGAGTTATTATTACATATATACGTGTTTGTATCTATCTATCTATCTATCTATCTATCTATCTATCTATCTATCTATCTATGTCTTACAAGTATTTATATAGTGCCATCAATGTATTCATTTACATCAGCCCCTGTCCTAAGAAGCTTACAAGCTACGGTCCCTATCTCATGCTATGATGCATGAGATAGGGACCGTGCATAGCATGACATAGGGACCGTAGCTTGTAAGCTTCTTAGGACAGGGGCTGATGTAAATGAATACAAGAGCCCATTTAGAAAGCAGCCAATTCACCTAACTGCCTTTGGAGTGTGAGAGGAAACCGGTGTACCTGCATGAAACCCATGCAAACACAGGGAGGACATGCAAACTTCATTCTATCTATCTATCTAGATATGTGTGTATTTTTGTTTGCGTAGAAAACATAAATTCTGCAAAAATATAAAAAGATCCAGACAGAGGCAGGAGGAGAGGGAGAATAAATCAGAGACAAAGCACTTTTGATAAATGAATCCTGCCAGGCAATTCAGAAGACAAATATAAGCTGCAGTTTTGTAGAAGGAGAATTTCTTATAAATTCCTGACAAGCTGCTGGGATTGGACAAAGAGAGATAAAAGACGGCAATGGACAAGTGCTTCTATTAAAGAACGAAAACTCTGCTGAGAAGTGCCTGCTTTCCCTGATATTCCCTTTTGTATTACAAAGTTTACCCAATAATTTGTCATTTTAAACTGCAGGGTTTACTGAAACAGCTTTCAATTTTAGATACTCTTCCAGGTAAATGCCGTGATACTTATCAATCCTGAAACCCCTAATGTTTGATTTCTTGTTTATAATTAGTGAGCAATGAAGAGCGGCCATTGTGTAGCTCTAAGTCTAGGGAAAGAGCTTGTCCTGACATGCAGCTCTATTCTGGAATTGTGCTGCCTCATTACCCATTAGTGTCTAATGGATAGGCAGTTTTACAGTTTTATGTGAGCAAAGGAGGACCTTCATTTTAATAAATGTGACGGTCATGAATGCTTGAAGAAATAATTGGGCTCCAACACTCAGTGGGGTATCATAAAGGAGGACCCCCCCCCCCCCACACACACACAAAAAAACCAGGATTAAAGAAAACACTGCACCTAAAACAG
>NW_017306731.1:489795-581555 GCF_000935625.1 Nanorana parkeri
TGTCAAACAGATCAAGGCAACAGGCTCCGTTATGGCAGGTTATGCAGCCGTGCTGGAGCCTCGGCCGCATAATCTGCCATAACGGAGCCTGATGCCTGCTGCCTTGTTCTGGTGACAGTCGGCCCGGCTCGCGGCAGGCAGCCCCCGCCATCTATGCGCCCGGGGCAAACGCCCCCCCCGGTTGTTACGCCACTGACCTCTAGTGTATAGAGGCCACAACCTCTTTTCTTAAAGGGTTATTCATAAAAGTGTGAAGAGTTTGGAGAAGGCAGGAGAAGTGAACAATCTAGGACAAAACAGCTGATTTGGAAAAGTTCTCCAATTCAGCTCCCTTTCCAGTTCAGCTTTGTTGTCCTAGATTGTTCACTTCTCCTGCCTTCACCAAACTCTTCACCCTTTTGTGAATAACCCTGTTAGTTCTGGAAGTCATCGCCTACAAAAGGGCCCCTCTCACCCCGAGTAAAAAAGGTAATACAGACCTTAGTCTACAGCTCCACCTGGGTCTTGCTGCCATAGCCTGGCCTTAACTTATCAGCTTTTAATTGTCTGCAGAAGTAAAGCCTTACGTGCATGGATAAAGACAATACCATCATAAATAATGCAATACCCAATTCATTGCAGGTCATGGTAGTGAGAACTAGCTAAAGCTGTAATCTAAAGTTTGTACTTTGGTTTAATTCTATTCTCATAGGGCAAGGAGGGTCTGTGTGGGGGCAGTCAGCTAAACCTACAGTTACCTTTTAAATGGTGAAGGAAATCTAACACAAAGGAAACAGTTGCAAGCATTCTTGCCTTTCTTTTGTTTCTGTTTGATTTATTGAGCAAATAAAGGATCTCTGATATGGAGCAAGTCTGGGTTTTTGTTCATTATACATTGTCTTAGGGGGAGCTTGGGGATTCCTCTGGTTGTGTGCAGGCTGCTTTTGATGAGTTATTATTACATATATACGTGTTTGTATCTATCTATCTATCTATCTATCTATCTATCTATCTATCTATCTATCTATGTCTTACAAGTATTTATATAGTGCCATCAATGTATTCATTTACATCAGCCCCTGTCCTAAGAAGCTTACAAGCTACGGTCCCTATCTCATGCTATGATGCATGAGATAGGGACCGTGCATAGCATGACATAGGGACCGTAGCTTGTAAGCTTCTTAGGACAGGGGCTGATGTAAATGAATACAAGAGCCCATTTAGAAAGCAGCCAATTCACCTAACTGCCTTTGGAGTGTGAGAGGAAACCGGTGTACCTGCATGAAACCCATGCAAACACAGGGAGGACATGCAAACTTCATTCTATCTATCTATCTAGATATGTGTGTATTTTTGTTTGCGTAGAAAACATAAATTCTGCAAAAATATAAAAAGATCCAGACAGAGGCAGGAGGAGAGGGAGAATAAATCAGAGACAAAGCACTTTTGATAAATGAATCCTGCCAGGCAATTCAGAAGACAAATATAAGCTGCAGTTTTGTAGAAGGAGAATTTCTTATAAATTCCTGACAAGCTGCTGGGATTGGACAAAGAGAGATAAAAGACGGCAATGGACAAGTGCTTCTATTAAAGAACGAAAACTCTGCTGAGAAGTGCCTGCTTTCCCTGATATTCCCTTTTGTATTACAAAGTTTACCCAATAATTTGTCATTTTAAACTGCAGGGTTTACTGAAACAGCTTTCAATTTTAGATACTCTTCCAGGTAAATGCCGTGATACTTATCAATCCTGAAACCCCTAATGTTTGATTTCTTGTTTATAATTAGTGAGCAATGAAGAGCGGCCATTGTGTAGCTCTAAGTCTAGGGAAAGAGCTTGTCCTGACATGCAGCTCTATTCTGGAATTGTGCTGCCTCATTACCCATTAGTGTCTAATGGATAGGCAGTTTTACAGTTTTATGTGAGCAAAGGAGGACCTTCATTTTAATAAATGTGACGGTCATGAATGCTTGAAGAAATAATTGGGCTCCAACAAAAAAGAGGCCCCCCCCCCCCCCACACACACACACAAAAACCGGATGATTAGAAGACACTGTACCTGTAGTAGGCTTCTGGATAAGTCAGGAAAAATACTTCTATTGATATACTATACTCATCATTTACTGTGAAAGCCAAAATAATATAATGGTTTTAAACCAGTATTTGGTTTTAAGGTCTCAGCTCAAGACTCAACTCAGAAGTAATATTTTGTTTGTAAGTGGGCAACAGGGGGTAGAAATACCTTCCTACTTCTTATTTGGTTTAGAAAGATCAGTTTTGGGTTATCACAGATGCAAGGTCATATTAAAGTGCATGTCAGGGTAAAATTAAAACAAAAAATATGGAGTGTTTTTCTGTAATACATGCACATTTCCCCATAATTTGTCTCTTAAAAACACTGAAAGCAGAGGAAAAATACATGTTATCTGCCAAAAATTTAGTGAGCTCCTACCTTCCTGTAGTGAGCTGACAATGCTGCCTCTGCTGCACTGAAATCCCAAGCAGCATTTTCAGCACTGCCCAATGTTTCTCCTGTTGGAGTACAGAACACCACCACCTTGTGCTATGAAGAGAAGGTAGGGACAGGTGTTCTGCAGTCCAGCAGGGAAGAAATTAGTCAGGTCCCAGACATACTTGCTTTTCCCAGACATACACTAACAGGATAAAACACAGTGAGGGGAATTTATCAAAGGTGGAGCAAACAAAATCTGGAGCCCCTGTGCATGGCAACCAATCAGCATCCACCTTTCATTTTCAAAGCTTAACTGAATAAACTGAAGCAAGAAGCTGATTGGTTGCCATATACAACTGCTCCAGATTTTGTCTGCTCCAGTTTTGATAAATTCCCCCATGGTGTCTGTGTTAGGTTGGTAACACGCTACACTAGGCAAAAATAAACACTGCTATATAATTTCTGTTCATACAGTTGCTGCCACAAAGCTGTCATAGCTCAATAGGGGTATTAGGAGGTCATTCTTGCCAGGCTTGATGTAAGAAAGCTTCAAGTTTAAATGTATGACTGATAATATCATCACAACCAATGGCTTCTACAAAGTTCATGTATAGTTCTTTCAGTGTGGTATATGTACTGAAAGGCTCTCTAGTGCTTCCACTATCTACTTCCTCTGACAGTGTATTGACTAAGTCCCTCTAGTGCTCCTACTTCCTCTGACAGTGTATTGACTAAGGCCATCTAGTGCTCCCACTACCTACTTCCTCTGACAGTGTAGTAACTAAGGCCATCTAGTGCTCCCACTACCTACTTACTCTGACAGTGTATTGACTAAGGTCCTCTAGTGCTCCCACTACCTACTTCCTCTGGCAGTGTATTGACAGGTCCTCTAGTGCTCCCACTACCTACTTCCTCTGACAGTGTATTGACTAAGGCCCTCTAGTGCTCCCACTACCTACTTCCTCTGACAGTGTATTGACTAAGGCCCTCTAGTGCTCCCACTACCTACTTCCTCTGACAGTGTATTGACTAAGGCCCTCTAGTGCTCCCACTACCTACTTCCTCTGGCAGTGTATTGACTAAGGCCCTCTAGTGCTCCCACTACCTACTTCCTCTGACAGTGTATTGACTAAGGCCCTCTAGTGCTCCCACTACCTACTTCCTCTGGCAGTGTATTGACTAAGGCCCTTTAGTGCTCCCACTACCTACTTCTTCTGACAGTGTATTGACTAAGGCCCTCTAGTGCTCCCACTACCTACTTCCTCCTGATAGTGTATTGACTAAGGCCTTCTAGTGCTCCCACTACCTACTTCCTCTGACAGTGCATTGACTAAGGCCCTCTAGTGCTCCCACTACCTACTTCCACTGACAATGTATTGGCCAAAGCCCATTAGTGCTGGGTTGCCACCTGTGCAGGATTCACCCGGACAGTTCGGGTTTTGAATTCTGTGTCTGGGTTTCATGGCAGCAGAAACCCGGTCAGAAGATGGCAGGCTGGCAGACAGAGGCAACCAAAATTAAGATAGGGGCTACTGGCTCCCCACTGAAAATAGTCTCAACTGTGATATTTACATACGAAGGGGTGGCGCTGTTTACATATGAATAAGCCACAACTCATTCTCCCCAAAAAAATGTCTGTGTGTTGCTAGAGTGTTCGGGTTTCGCTTGAAGAAAAGGTAGCAGCCCTAATTAGTGCTCCCAGTATCTAGTTCCCCTGACAATTTGTTGACCAAGGCCCACTAGTGCTCCCACTACCTACTTCCTCTGACAGTATTGACTAAGGCCCTCTAGTGCTACCACTACCTACATCCTCTGACAGTGTATTAACTAAGGCCCACTTGTGCTCCCACTACCTACATCCTCTGATGATTTTATTACTAAGGCCAATTAGTGCTCCCACTACCTACTTCCTCGTATATTTATTGACTAAGGCCCACTATTGCTCCCACTTCCTAATTCCTTTCACAATTTATTGACCAAGGCCCACTAATGCTCCCACTATTTACTTCCTCTGACAATTTTTTGACCAATGCCCACTAGTGCTCCCACTACCTACTTCCTCTGACAGTGTATTGACTAAGGCCCTCTAGTGCTCCCACTACCTACTTTCTCTGACAATTTATTGCCAAAGCCCACTTCCACTTGTGCTCCCACTACCTACATCCTCTGACGATTTTTTGACTTAGGCCAATTAGTGCTCCCAATACCTACTTCCTCTGACAGTGCATTGACTAAGGCCCACTAGTGCTCCCACTTCCTAATTCCTTTCACAATTTCTTTTGACCAAGGCCCACTAGTGCTCCCACTACCTTCTTCCTTTGACAGTGCATTGACCAAGGCCCACTAGTGCCCCCACTATTTACTTCCTCTGACAATTTATTGACTTGCCACTTACACACACTGCTATCTTTACTGTTAAAGTGGGGGTTTCCTTTACACTGCCACAGCACAAAGGGATATTTACAGGTCTTCCCTTGCCAACAAAGATGTGAGGAAACCTTGAATGTATGACTTATAATGTCATCATAAGAACATGTAAAGTTCTTTCAGTGTGGTCAATGGACTAAAATGTCTACAAGTGCTTTCACCACCAACTTCTTCCGACAATTTTTTTTACCAGCCACTTTACAATATTTGGTTAGAGGAAGGAGTACACAAGCCTGGATTTGTGGCATGCTAGACAATTATTATTGCACTGCCTGCTATGAGCAGAGATCTTTGCGGCCACTCAATTCTGTTCACCATATATAATGGATTTCCTGGACTTCTAAACCAGATGGTTCCTATTCGGGTACTTCCTGTTATAGGGTGGCACCACTCTGTTTTGGTCTCCCAATTGATCTCCTGCATTGTCACCCATAATGGCTGTCACATAGAAATGGTCCACTGTTGCCACCATCAGGAAATCTACCCCGAGAAATGCAATACATCAGCCGCACGATAAGATGCAACAGTGTATGAAAAACAAAAAATTTTTAAGCAAACTAAATGTCATTCTGTCAATGTTTAAATATACTTTGAGGAAGATTGGAAGTTATGAATGAGAAGGCTTCTAATGATCTTCTCTAAGTGGGGTTGACTCTTAGGCCTGACAGGACCTGCACACCCAATTCCTGTGGCAGTATTTTCTCCTCTTATCTCTATACGTTGAACTCGATGGACTTGTGTCTTTTTTTAACCTGACTCTGTAAGCCATTTTGTTAAAACGTTAAATTTTTATTTTTCCCTGCAGCCACTTACCAGCAAAAAAGTAAATCAGTCACTTCAGTGAGCCACATAATAAAAATTGTTTGAGTCACAATATGTTACCCTATAATTATTTTTAGAACAGACAAATAGAGGTTTTGTCAGCAGTCACCATAAGAAGCAACGGGAGCTGAAACCCAAAAATGTTTTTCATTTTTTTTATATATGGAGGCATTGTGACAGTATACAAGAAAAAGGTCTCAACGATTTATGCTTGTTAAAGCTTATGAACCATTTGACATGGTTTTACATCGCCAGTAAAACATCACAAGGTCCCCTCAGTCATTTACAACCTTGCGACAACACAGAATTGTTCCAATGTGAATACGACACAAGTGGAGCCAAGTAGAAGTGCCTCTCGCTGCTTGTTATTGTCCAAGGATAAAATAATAGCTGGAACATTAAAGCCTATCATTTAATCACACTTTTCTCAGTGGGGAAATCATTAACATTTATAAGGTTTTATTCTTGTAGTGAATATGTAATAATCGTTTCACACTGTGCAATGCAATTATTAATAGTATGGTTTACAAACACAATGACAGTTACAACAACCCCCTGTGGAAGTCTACCTTGTTCCTGGCTTATACATAATTCTCGGTTTGCTACCCTTGCTATGTATTTATTATTTGTAATTATAATTGTGTTCTTGGTTTGTGAGATTTTGAAAGTTACAGACAAACAAACACCCCACACACTTGCTGCACAGCTCTAATATTAAAAGTTGTACAATTCTATTAATAGCTTTAAAGTTCACCTGAGTCCAGACTAGAGACATGAAACTATTAGCATACCCTTAATAAGCAGTGGAGCACTCTGGTAGGGCAGCTAATTCATTACCGCAGATTAATCTTATTCAGAGAAGTGTGTTCCCCTTTGTTTTTAATCACCATGCACCAATAGGTTACCATGCGATGTGGTACGATACAACTCACATGCGATGGCTAGGTGTGTTGGGGTGCATTAGGAAATAATGCCATGTGAGATCACGTGCGGTATTGCACAGATTTCCAGATCAGAAAGATGTGAACAGAGCCCAAATGTTCTTTAAAACAGTGGTTCTCAACTTGTGTAACCTCAGGACCCACATTTGTCCTTGGTCATTAAGTCGCGACCCAAGTCGCACTGCAGTGGAACGCACAGCATAGCGGTACCGCGTGTTTCGGTGCGGGCGGGTGAACGAACTGTGGGTGGGAGGGGCGTTAGGGGTGCCATTCAAAAGACCCACCCAGTCTCCATACCTTACGAGAACCGGAGTGGATCCTCAGATCCTCGGATCTGCCCACATAGTTGTGGAAGTATCCTGGTTACCACGACAATGCTTTCTGAGGCCGCTGTATATCGCTCAGTTCATGTCATGTTCTATAAGCATTTTGTCCACGTTATATCTATTACTGTATTACTGTTTTCAATTTGCTCTGACAATGTATTATTCCAATGCTTTTCTGGCACTAATATGACATCATGGTGACGTCAGGGGGGTTCATACTCATTTGATGGTTTGCCACTGTATTTAATTGTCTCACATTGGTGTATTGTTGTCAATGTGTTTGCCCGATGAAGAGACCATGTTCGGTTCCTGGTAAAACCGCACACAGCCCTGTAAATCATGGATTGATTGGACCTGTAGTCTATTGCTGGTTGCCATTCTACATTGCTGAATAATCCTGGATTGAGTTACAGTTCTTCATAATTATAAAGAAACTGCCCTAAAATCATCAGTCTGTGCTGTTTTAGAAAAAAATTCACATGTCCCTTTAAGAAAAAGTATCGGTAATTGGTATCGGCAAGAACCAGAGGGACAGTACTTGTACTTGGTCTTAAAAAAAGTGGTAACGGGACATCCCTACTGTCTGTAGTTATTTTTGAATGTCTGTGCAATATTTGTTATAATAGATGGAGTAGCAACTGCACTGGTTGCATGGAGCACTGATGTTATGGTGGCTCCACAAACTGGTGCCATTTATAGCCAAGACAGTTACACATTACCTCTGGTAAGAATCTGCCCAGTAGTTTAGGTAATTGTTTTGGGGGTAATGGGTGGAAAGGGGTCACTGTATAGTACAGTTTAGGGTTAGGAGTTAAGTGGGTTAAAGTGACATTAAACCCTCAGAATCCATGGTTGTTTCCCTTCTCTTTGCTGCTCTTCCTTTTAAATCTGTATCTCTTCTCATGCTGGGCAGAACTCCTGTTTTGCAGCAGACTGCCTTGTCTCTGAAATGGATACATGGTGTCTGTGTGAAGGTTCACAACCTGAGCCAGCACCACAGGAAGAGGCACCCAGCTGCAAAGGGAAGTTCTCCCCCAGCATGAGAAGATATGCAGATTTAAAAGGAAGAGCAGCAAAGAGAAGGGAAACTACCATGGATTACAGTAAGGCACACATTACAGTATTGTTTTATGTTCCAAAATCCGAGGGTTTAATGTCACTTTAAGTTGAAGGTTTAGAATAAAGAGACCATGTCACCAATTAAGAAATTGCAGGTAAACACACAGAAAAATCATGTATTTTTAAAGTTTACCTGGAGTGTTTTTCCTTTCAGTAAATGACTATGTAGCTTCCCGGGAAGGAGCGTAGGGGAATAATATACAATATCTTGCAAGAATGTCTTAATTTTTTTGTCCAATCTATAGACAAAAAAAAAAAATTAAACTAAAAAACGCACTTCAATGATCAGTGTTGGTTTAAAAAAAATAATGGTACTGTAGATAAAAGGCACACTTTTCATTCTATCATTTGTCCAATTTAAAAGGACACACAAATTATGATCCTGGTAGACAGCATTGCAAAGGTGTTTAAAAGTGAAATAAACCATTTTTTTGTAAATGTTGCTCTTTTTTTAATGCTACACTGAAAAAATAATGAACAAATCAAATCTAAATTTAAAAAGTGCAAATATTGGTTAGAAAAAATAAATAGAAATAAACTAGAATTGATGGCACGTGTAAAAGGGGAATAAGGACGGAACATGCTACACATGTCCTGTGTACTTTGATGACGTTTATCTGGACATGTGTTCTATGTCCAGTGTCCACAACTGGTTACAAATATTTTCTTGTTATTTAGTCAGGTGAATATGAAATTTTGGAGAATAAAAATATTGTGTTCTTCTGACGCAGCAGGTGGTGCACCAGTTTCCTTTCCATATGGTTCGTTTTTTCAGATTTGCTGGGAACAGTCTATGGTTTACAGAACTCAACCTAAACGAGTCAGATGGATGACCTATCCCTTAGTAGACAACTCACGCTGAGGTTTCAATCAGCCAAAGCTACCTGGTGCTGTGCTCACTCTTTAGCCCTTAGTGCTCTGAGAATCCTGTGTAATTATGCATTTCTGTATGTAGTATGGATGTTTTCTAATTTTAAAACACTTTAGTAAATTGACTATACTGTGGATCACATCTGGTATAGATGAGACTTATAAGTTAACATTGATTTTTTTTTTTTTTTTTCAGAGCTGAAAAATAGGATCATAATAATGCTGATATCTGGCTAATACATTGAGGGAATTTATCAAAACTGGGGCAGACAGAGTCTGGGGCAGTTGCCCATAATAACTAGTCAGCTTATTGTGTATCCCATGCTCTCTGGGGAAAACAGTGCCAGAGGCCCATGAACACTACATACCCCATCATGTCTTTTCAACAATCCCTAACATTCTACTTCTTATTTCAGGTCAACGCAAATCAAAACATATTCATGGGACAATGCTCAAGTAATATTGGTTGGTAACAAATGTGATATGGAGGATGAACGAGTGATTTCTGCAGAAAGAGGAAAACATCTGGCAGAACAATTGGGTGAGTTTTGGAATGATTGCTGTTCTGGTTTTGAGGTGAAGGATGGCCCTGGTATCATCCTACAGTGAACTGTTGATAGGGGTTTGTTTCCAGGAGTCTACACTTACTAGGCCACTTGAGGGTCATCTTGCATGACCTGGGAGAAATAGTATTACATAAGTATATACAGTGGGTATAAATGTTAACTCGCTTAGGCATAACACCACTAACGTCACAGGCAGAACGGAAAAAATAAAGTACCCCTGCAGGAGAGCAGACCTCAATCACAGTTTTAGCTCTGTTTCTCAACATTTGCTGAAACTGTGTTCTGTAGTTCTCCTGCACACAGCCACAACTGCCAATTACATCTGTGGTAGTGGCTGGGGGAAGAGCAGCAGAGGGCAACTGGAAAAAGAATAATCCGACAAACCCGGAGTGTTGAATTCTTTTCAATTTTGCTCTGCTTGTAGCTGCTATAAGTTACTAAAATCATTACACTGAGTGGGTGGGTTTTCTTCTAGTTAAGTTTGTGGCTGTTGCCCACCCCTTTCTTCTAGTTAAGTTTGTGGCTGTTGCCCACCCATCATTGGGACTTTCCTTGGACATTCCAATAGTCTTAAGGACAACTGAATCCTGTGTCCCTTAATGAACTAGAAAGAAAACAGCATTTTGGTGCAGGCCTTTTTGTACTGTAAAATTACCCCTTTGGTATTGGCCTTAAGTACTGCTTGCTTACAAAACTGAGGCACCACAGTTGGAGGCAAGGATATGCAGGGGCTGGCTTAACATTTTTTTTTGTTTGACAGTAAACAAAAATCCTGTTTTTCAGGATTTTAGATACACACATTGTGCCTCTGTTCGTTCCTTTCTTTTAATTATTTTCATTTTTTTCCTTCCCTACCGCTCACTTCTCTCTTTGTTTCTATGTTTCCTTTTTCTTGCTTCCGTCTCTGACATCCTTCTTAAATGCCTGTTTTTCTCCTTCCAGGTTTTGAGTTTTTTGAAACCAGCGCCAAAGATAACGTCAATGTCAAGCAAACGTTTGAGCGTCTGGTGGATATCATCTGTGACAAAATGTCAGATAACTTAGAAACGGATCCCGCCATCACAGCTGCCAAGCAGAGCACAAGACTGACAGACAAGCCACCTCCACAGCAGCCCAACTGCAGCTGTTAGTAGTACCATGCAGGTGGCTTCAATGTGTTCTATTGCCAACAAGTATTTTAAAAAACAAAGGTCTATACTAGGCAAGGGCATCCTGCTGCCCCCCAGATGTTGCTAAGCTACAAATCCCAGCATGCCCTACCATCTAGAGGCAGGCAGGGCATCCTGGGAATTGTAGCCCCTCAATGGCTGGACGAGGCAGGCAACCTGACCCTAGTCTATATGCTTTTCATCTCTCCTGTCTATATATCTGTCCTGAAAGAAAATAATTTGCTCTTTTGTGTATGGTCGGCTGATGAATGGTGGCCTGGAGGCTGAGACCTTACAATAAATGTTTCCTGCTGTTTGCAAGTTAAAATGGCTTTGTATGCTCTGATAATGTGTATGTTCCTGACTCCTTCTCCTACAAAGTTTTCTGAGAACGTTCTGTTCTAAGTGAATGACTAAATAGCGTCTGTGTGTAGTCATAAGTAAAGATTTAAAAATGTGGCGTAGAGAAAGAATTATAACATTTTCAATTGATTGCTAAGGGTTAACGTTACTACCAGAGATATGTGTGAAATGTGTTTTATTATGTTTACATAGCTCTTCGGCTAGTAAGTCGCTTTGCTGACACTCTATGTAGTGGAATCAGAATAAACCCATTTTGTCCATTCTGTTGCAGCTTCCCCTAGAGTTCTTTTCAGCTGTACTGCACTATTTTGCTGTGTTGTGTAAAGCCAGTAAAAACTATTATGTGTTTTTTCAACACTCAGATATACTGCATATTCATTACTGGGATCGTAATGAATATGTGTGTCCAGCCTTTCACCATCTCTTTAATTAACGCCTAAAATAATCAATTCCCCTTTTAATAAATCTGACAAAATACAATTAAAGGAGAACTATGAGGTGAGTGCTTTTCACTCACCTCATAGTTCTAGCCGACCTGTGACAATGAGACTGTCACAGGTCGGTTCAGTAGATCGGGAGGTGAGCAAACATGTACTGGCGTTCGCTCACCTCTCGATCCTGTCACGGCTCTCTGCCATGACAGGGGAGGGGATGGATTCCCCTCTCCCCGCTCCGATCTGCCAGCGCTGACTGGCGGGACGGGGGAGGGGGCGGGTACAGCTAGCTCTGCCTTTAGATAGGCAGAGCCAGCTGTCAGTCATGCAGCTGGGCGGATCCCGGCACAATTGTCGGGATCCGCTTCAGCTGCGGCGTCTCAGCTGCTCGCGGTATACTGCGGCTAGGGTGACGGGAGGACGCTAGTTTGTGTCCTCCCGTTACCCTAAGGAGAACTATGGGGAAAAGCCTTAACCCCATAGTTCTCCTTTAAGTGCAAATATTCTATTATCTATGCCAAGGGCTTTAAATTGGAAGTTTAAGTAGTTTTGTATTATTGCAGAGTCTGCTTGTTTGCTCTCTGGATCCCTGGAAAGCCACAGTGTTTGTAGACAGGGTTAGACATTTTAGATTTAAACTTGGAAAAGAAGCCAGCATTAGGTATAGGGTAATACATTTTTGTAGTACTCAGCTGCTCATTTTGAGGCATGGATGGTGCAACATAAAATGAAATGGAGCCTTTTTGTTGAAGATTTAACATTGTCATCGGCATTAGTGTTTAATGTGGACAATTTAAAATTACGCTAAACTCAGGATTTAAGTTTTTTTTAAATGCATTTAAGTACCTTAACTATTAACAAAAATGTATCTTATTTGTGTATCACTCGGCTGTAGATCATCAAATCATCTCTGAATTGGTGCTGACACTGTCCTTTCTTCTGGAGGGTGGCTACTTTTGTTCCCCATGGTCCCTGTGTGTGTTGTAAAGTAGCCACAACGCCAACCTTGTTCCTTTGATGGATAACAATCTCAATACAAATTAGTAATCTAAACATGAGATTGTAGTCCATCATGGGAGCGAGCTTGGAGTGGTGGCTACTTTACAACACACTCAGGGACCACGGGGAACAAAAGTAGCCACCCTCTAGGAGGAAGGAAAGTGTCGGCACCAATTCAGAGATGATTTGAGGATCTCCAGCCGAGTGATACAGAAAAAGCTACATTTTTGTTAATAGTTGTGGTACATGAATGCATTTTTAAGATTTAACTCCTGAGATTAGTGTCACTTTAAGCCATTGGGCAACTATTTGACCCTGTATGTGTGTGAAAAATCTGATCAGAATAAGATAATTCAACAAAACCTCAACTAGTCTCATTTGAAATTTTTGTTTGCTCGTTTTTGAGATGCGTGTACCTAGAGACTGAAGGGAGAGATCATCCATTAACATTTTTCTTTAAACTTTTCCATAAAACTGTTCAGTGGGTCCTCTCCAGTATCAAGTAAAAAGAAAAGCAGTACAAGCTTATGATTGGTTTAAGAAATAGGAATGGTGTTTGGGTGCCTATAACAGAGGCATTAATCAAGAGATTTAGTGGTCACAGAATAAGTCTTTACAAAACCTATTAATCATATCTGCTAAAACTTCCCTTGGTGGTGGAAAAGGATTAAAACTTTGAATAAAAAGAGTAACCTTTGATATATATAATCAAATTCCCAATACAGTATATTTCTTGGTATTGGTAAATGCAGCCTGTGTTCTCTTTTTTTTTTTCTGGTCGATGGCCTTAGCCAACCAAATCAGTAGGCCCTGGTGGCATCAGGATGACATAATCTACTCTTTAGCAATAATAATTTTAATTCTCTGACAAACTGGTTCAGAACAGAGTATGGCTCTTGTTTGTGTCAATCTGAACTCAAACTAAAGCCCTAAAATACTAGTTCGTCCTGCAAATGGCTGCATACACTGCATGTGGACATGGCATGCTCTGTAACAATGAATAATACAATAATTGGTGTAATTATTTAAATATATGCTGAGAAGAAGCCCAATTCTAGAGCAAGGTGACTCAAACAATCGGTCAAATGTAGACTGCCTTCCATTATACACGGTAGCATTATTGGGAGCTGTTAATGCACAAATAAACCATACAAGCTATGCTGTCATAATGCCAAAAGATAATGTTAATAAAGGAGATTTCTAGTTCACCTGTAAACTAATTGAAAATCCTCATGATAGTTAACAATTAGTGTTTTGCCTAATGCTCCTAATAGCTTTTTATACATTTATTTTACTGAACCCCACTAGAATGCTTGCATGGTAAAAAGTGTCTCTTCTGCCTTTGTTTAGTTAGTAGAAAGAAATCACTGATCAAACTGATGTCACTAATACACAAATTATCAATCTATGCTTATGATCATTGTCAAGTCCTAAAGCCAGCTATTGTCAAGTCCACAATCCAGCCACCAAAAGATCTTACACATGAAGTATTTGTCTACAAGAATGTACATTTTACGTCGGGGTAACTTATACCCTGTTGGTCCTATGGAGGAGGGTGGAGGAGCACTGAGGTGTCTTTTTGTTTTGAGTGCAGCGGTAGGAGAGAACAGATATCCAACCTAGATGATTACCTTGTTCCTCAAGAATGCTTTGCCAGGACATATCTGCCAGAGTTTAGGAGACTTACATACATACTTAAGATTGTTGCCTCATGTAATTATAAAATACAAAAACTCTTTTATGTTACCTTTAGAATAGCTTGTGCATTCATAACGCTGAATGGGTATGCAACAATATCAAAAGGGTCCCTGATGTGTAATTCTTCTCCATACAGCTTTAATATCTTAATATTTTATTAGGCACAAAGTGGTAGCTTTCATGCTTTTTAACGTTTGAAAACAAAATTGAAATAATCAATATAAGTAGAGATTTCTATTTTTTTTTATTCCCGAAAGACAAATTGTAGGTCAACTGTCTGTCTGAGGAATCATACTTAAACCAAAGTTTTTAGCACATATCACCACTTCCAGAGCGCTCCACATCAGGTAATTTTTCCTTTTTAGAACCCAAGTGCCCTAAATTCTGGTATGTAAATATGAACCCAACTTTCTGGGTCAAGATCCAGGTCCTTCTTCCTTCCAATTCCTAATCCCTACTACTGGTTCGCCAATGTGGTCAATTGTAAGGCTTAGGGGGCAGAAAGGGGCAGGGCCAGGGCCAGGTCCCTAACCTAGCATTGAGTATGACCTGGTGTGTGCAACAAGTTCAGGTAAGTTTCCCTCACTATGGGTTTGTTTTAAGGGAAAACTCTGGCCTATTTTTATCTTGAGGTAAAGTAGAACCTCAAAAGGGTAAAAGAGGAAAACCTGATCTTGTATTATGCTCCTTCTGCTGATATGGGTAGTATAGAAACAGCGCAGAAATCCTGCAGAAGCCTAGGAATGATGCATGGCTCATGCCTATATTTTTAAAATCAAAGTTCATTGTACAAAGGACAATAACTCATTACATGCAATCAAAGCATTTGCTCCTCTCACTACATTTAACTCCTGAATGCTGTAATTTGCATTACCTGTGTTCTCTGGGTTGTGGCACTATTAGCAAGTACTTTAGAACTGCAATGATGAAAATTAAACATGAACAGGGTTCACTTTATGCCTAAGCTGGATTTTTTTTTTAGAACATGTAAAATGTCAAAGGCTGGTCAAGTACCAAAGTACTCCTCAAGAGGTTAACAGCAGTCGATGGCATAAAAGGGCCTAAACAAGTGTCCTTAAAGTGACACTAAACTCAGGAGTTAAATCTTAAAAATATATTCAAGTACCCTAATAACATTTGTATCACTCGGCTGGAGATCCTTAAATCATCTCTGAATTGGTGCTGACACTGTCCTTCCTTCTGGAGGGTGGCTACTTTTGTTCCCCATGGTCCCTGTGTGTGTTGTAAAGTAGTCACCGCTCCAAGCTCACGCCCGTGATGGACTACAATCTCATGTTTAGTTTACTAATTTGTATTGAGATTGTAGTCCATTATGGGACTGAGCTTGGAGTGGTGGCAACAAAAGTAGTCACCCTCCAGAAGGAAGGACAGTGTCAGCACCAATTCAGAGATGATTTGAGGATCTACAGCCGAGTGATACACAAATAAGAGAAATTTTTGTTAATAGTTAAGGTACTTGAATGTATTTTTAAGATTTAAAGGAGAACTATGAGGTGAGTGAAAATCACTCAGCCTCATAGTTCGAGCCTATGTGTGACAATAAAACTGTCACAGGTCGGCTCAATATATCGGGAAGTGAGTGAACACATACCATCGCTCACTGACTTGTAACTTTAACTTGTGTCTATTACAACCTTTAAAAAAAACTGGCATGTTATTCCAATAACAGAATTCTTTCCTTTGTTGTGAAGAATGCGCTTGTGAATACTATAATAACATTTAATGTAACGTAGGTCATGAAAGTACTTACTTTTTGACTTTTTCAGTAATCTCCTTTTACACTTTCCTGAATTCCTCATTCTGGTACATATGTGGTATATAACAGGCCATGCTGCTTTTACCTTTTCAAAACCATTGAAATCTAAAATCAAAGCCCAGCTGCAGCCAAACAAAAAGTGTTTTTTTGTTTGTTTGTTTTTGACTTCGTTTTGAACATAAAGCATGGACGGGTTAGCGCCTCTGTCTGGTTTTTATTACCACCGGGGTCCCTATTGTGCCCTTACTAAGTGATGATAAATCTCACTGTAAAGTGGAAACCGATGAAACAAAAACAAACATACTTTCATTGAAGAGTTAGAAGTTCTGATGATGTTGTCTGCACCTTCCTGCCTCAGTGACATCCACAGCACAATAGAAAAGAAGAGGGAGTTTTGTTGTCCTGGTTTACAGTCTGTTTTCTGTAACACTTATTATTTGCTGAATCTATTGATGCTCTTTCATTTTTGTGTCAGTATCAGATTATTTTTGCAGTAGAAGAATCCCTTGCAAATGTCAGTTGTGCTTTCAGTAGTACACAACCCCTGATTGGGAAAAGCTTTGCGCTTGCTGATCATCCTACCCCTTATTATTAGTCATGTGACCAGGGCAGCCATCTAATATAACAAAGCCTATACGGGCAAATAACATCATAATCTTTAAAAAATTGCAAGCTTTGTCAATTCAATGATTCTGTTGTATTTACATGTATTTGCATGCTCATCTAAAAGTTCCTAGTTAAGCTGAACTCCAGGCACAAAAACTTTTTATTTTTACATATTTCTCAATAGCCACATATAAATCCAATTTGTGTGCACCAAATGCCTTTGCAAACCCCGATATGACCTTTTAAAAGTAGCATACATAGCCAGCACAAAGGTGTGGGAGGAACCTATCAGGCTCCACCCACAACAGACTGCCTGCAGAAAACTACAGGGAGGGGTGGATACAAGACCAGTCACCCTGCACAAGTAGAGAGGGGGACGGTGACTAGTCTTTATTACAGGAAGATGCTGCACAGAAGCAAAGTTTTACACTGGATTACTGCACAGATCTGGAAGAAATACACAAAGCACACGGAGAAAAATTACACATGCCTTTTGTATTTAGACAATTTATTGCTTATCCCGGATGTCAGCTTTAATCTTCCAGGTTGTACTTCAGGTATAAGATTAATGACAGTGAAGTGGTAAATCTGCTTGGGTGTAAGAGTTACTGTAATAGCTCGCTGTTTGAGTAAAAGTAAGATTACATAATACATTGTTATTCTGAGACCCGATGTCTGGAAACTTCCCTCTGTTTTGGCAGTAGCTTTTTCATTGTTTGACGAGTGTAGAAAACTCCAGATGGCAGCCCCAACCTGGCAGATTTATGGCCAGAACCTCTACAGGAGTAATGCCTTTACTACCCTATGGCAGCCACATACATGTCCACTACTTTTATCACATGATGGATGATACCAGACATTCTGATATCATGGCCAATGGCCATACAAATAAAATCTTCAGTGATTGTGTGATCACCGAGCCTTACGTGTTAGACCCACAAAAATGAACAGAGATGGGAAGTTTCTGTAATGCAGCTAAACTGCAGCCTTCAGAACCATAAACGAATGACCAAAGGCTTTCGGTATTGAGTTTCCCATGTGTAAGGTCACCTTCCAGTCTTTCATGTTTAATGTTCTGGTTATGTGTATAACTAGTCACACACAGCTGCATTAAGACCACCGCAAAAGTGAAAAATCATTGTAATATCTTGGCCTTCATAGGTCATAGGCTGTTTTTCACCTGCTCTAAATTTCAGCATATAGTTTTTTACTACTGTCACATAATGTATTGTCAGCTGTAGTATCCTATCTGTGATTATTAAAAATATACAGCATATATATACAGTGTATATATATATATATTTAAAGAATGATGTTCACGTTTCTAAAATAGAAAGAGTCTTATCTTTAACAAAAGAGGTCTCATCATCTAAAGTGGTTTACTCGGGCAATGGCATCTCTAAGCATTGAAAAGTTAGTCTGCAAAAAGGCAGCTAAACTCACGAAAGGGAGAGTTAGTGTTAGGATTACAAGGAAGGTTAATGTGAGGGTTAGTGCAGACATCCCAACTCTCCCGGACGCTCCGGGAGTCTCCCGCTATTAGATAGTTAGATAGATTAGTTAGATATTAGATAGAACTAATGTATGCACCATTTCTTTTGCATTGGAGAGGGTGGGGGTATGAGCTCTGTTTCAGTTCCACTTATTCAATTTCCACCACTTACAAGTTTGGTGATGGGTCTCCTGTGCTGGGTGGCAATAGCAAATGCCCTTTGCTGCCCTGAATAGATGGTGGAAGTATAGAATAGGAAAACAAGTGTGTATATGGAAAATACTATTGATTACATATGAAGTGTCCCATCTTTAGATCCTTTTATTTATATTAAAACCTTGGAAAACCATGATAAGCTGGCCACACATGTTACAGTCATGCTATTTAAACCATGTTGTGCGTGGGGGGCAGGTTCCCCATTCCCTAAACTTTAAATAAATAAAAGTCAAATGTATTATTTTTCAGACTGCATTTCAGTCCAGATGTTGGGATTGCTGCGCCATTTCTGTTGAGCACCAGCTGACAGTGGCAATATTGTCCTCTATTAATGTCTTCAATTCTCCAGAACCAGAATAGAGAACAGATGGGGTGTGAAAACAAAAAACAACACAAGACTTTAGTTTTCTGCTACCCATAGACCTAAAACTTCATTGTGCTGTATAAATCTGTGCCACTGTGACCCTACTGTGCATTGTTGTGCATTGTGTACTGTGAGTGCAAAACGTCAGTGTGCTCAGTGTTGCATGAGTTAATGTTTTCAATATACAAATATATATATATATATATATCTATATTTTTCTATTATGAAAAAACAACTCTCATCTGAGAGTCCTTGGGCCATGAAGTGCAATATTTGATGACCTCTGTGGTGTATGTAATATTGGTGTGTGAACGTGTATTTGATGGCTGTGTGCAATGTTGAGTCTTTATGGTTAATTATGTACATAGTAATTATTGAATTTAATATAATAAATAGAGCTTTATTAAATAAAAGAGCAATGGTGTGGCTTGATCTGTGGCAGCCAATCAGGATTCAGCATATCGACAGTATAGTTTAGTCAAGCTAATGTAATAAGATTTCTGACTGGTTGCTTTGGATTAATACACATTGCACATCGCTCTTTGCCTTATTAAATTAAGACCATTGTGTCTAACAGTGGACATGTAATTGCAAGTTAGCATACAATTGCTTAGAATGATCTATTTTAATAAACCAGCTGTTATATTATTGCTGTAAATTATGCGACTAACTACATTTCCATATATTTATGTTATACATATTAAAACATGGTGTATGGTCTGTCTGAAGGTATAGTGCTTGTGCTTGCATAATAATCCAGTATATTTATCCTTTTATTACAATCATTGCAATCATTGTAAACATATTTTTACCTATCCATCTTCATCTCCATCTTTGGCTATGTTGGCAAAATATATATATTTTTAAATTTAGCATATGGAAGCTGACATCACTAACTTGCTTAACCAATGCTAATGTAATGCTTTGTGTATGTGACATCGTGTGTGTATGTATGTACAGTATGTATGTGAGTATGTATCGTTTATGTAAACTAAGCCTTTGTGCATGTAAAATACTTTCTGTCTATGTACAATGAAGTAAGCACCAAAGTTTTTCCTCTTATTAGGTGGCAGTTTTCACTGTACCCCTATATTTATGCAACCCTTCTTAAACCTTCTCATAATTAAAAGAGAAAGTGGCCGATTCCTGCAGGATTGAGGTTTTCATGGTAAAATTGCATCGGATGATTCACTCTGCTTCTGTATTTTTCCTGCATACTAGTTGGGGGGGGGGGCGGGGGGTGTACCCTGAGCCCAGTGCCCAGTTCATTGTAAGTCATGGCCAGTAAGACACGTACCCAGACGCCAAAGATCCAGACAGCAGTTAGGAACTTGATACACATTTGTTTTTCTTCAGTTGTGAAATCTCACAGATCTTTAATTCAATGTACTGCCTGGGGTCGGTTTTAGATTTATTTATTGCTGCCTAAAGGAGAATGTCTTGGAGGGCTGTGCTAACCAGCTTGGATTTGAGGGGAGTAGTAGAGCCCCTTACATGCAGGACCTCTAGCCAACAACAGTCTTAGATGATTAGTGCAGTACGCCTGCCGTGCTTAGGATGTTGAGTACAACAATATCGGCACTTCCAAGAAATGCCAACTTGAAGCTTTGTAAATCTAAAGCATAGGTACAGCCCATTCTGACACCTTCTATAGTCAGCAAAGAAAGTTAGACTGTAAGACCTGTCAGATGTTGCTGAGCCACTTGAGCAAGTGTGGATTAATTGTACCTTGGGCCACAGGCATTCTGTCCATGGGCACCCCCTGCCAGTTGAATGTCAGCATTCATACGGGTCAGTGTATACAAGCATTTGTGTTTTTGTTTCAGACTTGTTTGTAAAGCATTTCTCAAAGGATTTTTTACAACAGTGTTTGAATTCCAGTTGTATCTTTTGCAGATATTTACTTTTCACACCAATGTTGCAGATAGATTTGAAAGTATACTTCCAGGTACTGGGATTGTGTAATCATATTATGTATGACCACTGGACTATGGTCTGTGTAAGATGAAACTTTAATAAGTGGAACGCAAAGGCTGCTATGCAAAGCTGAAATTAAATTAGTATATCCATGGACCCCTACATTTCCAAGCAGCCATCCAATCTTCCTTTTTATAATCAAATAACTATGATTTGGATTTACAGATTCAGTTGGGAATTGGCATTTTGACTTGAGGTGGACATGGCGTTCTTGGTTAGAAGTCAATACAAATTGGTAGCTGGTGTGTAGTTTATCTCACTGCAGCCTACAGCTTTGTTAAAGTGTATGTAAGGGCAAAAAAAAACCTAAAACCATGAAGTATACTGTATTTCTGCAATACAGGCACATTTGCTCATGTTTTATCCTTTTAAAGACCTTGCGTGCATAGAAAAAGACCGATAAATGTGACACTAACACACAGCATTTTTGTGGGCTGAATGCTATCAGACCTGGTTGTTGGGGGAGCCCTCCGCACACCTCACAGCAGTGCTATCAGACCTGCACATTTCTCTTTTGCTAAACTACTCAAACCCACCCCCTATTCTGTTCTGTTGTGTTCTATTCAACATTTATAGTCCCAAGATAATGACTAGAAGGCTAATTAGACTGTTTGAGATAACAGAGGAAGAGTGTACAAAACAGGACAGCTCTTAATTTTTGCCGTGATCAACAGGTATAACAAAATACATTCAGTGGTACATTTAATAGACCAAAAGGGAGCAAATAAGAGAAGTTCATTGTTAGCGTTTACATACACTTTACATTAACAACATATATGTTATAGGATGGTTGTTTTGGCATGTTTGTGGTGTAAAAGTTAAACTGTTAAATTACTCTTTTATAATCGTGCAGTAAAAGGTCTCCTTACTCCATTCATCCAACGGGACAACGTTCTCAAATGCCACCTCCTGCTGTTGCACTGCCTCATCCAGCTTTGATTAGAAACCAAGCCAAGCACAGCATCTGGCCAATTGCAATCAGTGGAAGGACCGTGCAGCACAGTAAAAGGTCCTCCCATTCCTTTCTATGAGCCAGGGCCCCCAAGTGCGCAGTATTGTAGAGGCACCAAGCTAATTTTCTAATCAGAACACTGCTACTACACAGGGGCCCCAGGGGTGAAGGCTGTATTTCAGGACTGTAGAGTTATAAATGTTTTGATCAGGCATCATAGTGGATTCCTTGCTTACCATTTTAGGAAACACACAAAATAGAAATGTCCATCCTTTGGAGACCAAGTGGAATTTTTAGTCAGGCTGTCCATGGAAGTGGCCGCTTTGGCTGGAAAACTGAAATGTTTAGAGGGCACTTTGTAGAATGATTTATAAGGTTGGTTTTTCATTATCAATTCAATTCCAGCTTCAAGATAGGATTTTGCATCACAAAACATTCCATATAAAAATATTTGTTTATATAGTAGGAGCATAATCCAGGGAGCTTTAGAAAATCTTCTAATTCATTCATCAGCCTTTGCCTCAGTGAAGTTTAGTGGAGTATGATGGTCCTATGCCAGTCACAATCAAGGGCCAGTTAACCTACAAATATTCTTTTTGGAGTAAAGCAGAAAAAGTGCACTCAAATACAAAGATGGAATACAATCCTTACGGTGGGTAACTGAACCCAGAGCCACGGCACTACCATGTTGTGTGTTTATGCAAGGGTAGCCAGTAAAACTCCCAATGATAACCAGGAAGTAGATTATAACCTCATTACTAGTTATATCAGCCCAGCAGTTCAGCTCTGGTATCCATCAAGGCCACAATTGTTTCCACTCGCTACGTCGCTCTGATGAAGGGTCCCTGCGAGGTCCCAAAACGCTAGCTCCAGCTTCTAATTACATGCTGTGACACTCTTTAATATACATATCAAAGAGATATTGATATCTGAACTTAACTGTGTGTGCCGGTGACCTGCTGAGATCATCAAGGCCACAAGGTACGCATGTACTGCCTTCCAAACCTGTGCTATCACCTCTGCATTATTTACCAGTAAACAAAGAATATCCCATATTGTATAATGTCCATATAACACTATAAGGGGTTGTGTGATGTGCAGATCCAGTGCTAGTATTTGTTCATGTTGTATGGTCTTTGTAAGTTAGCATTTAGTGAAAAACATTTAAAGGGTAAGAATGGATACTACAATTTAATAAGTATGATAACTGGGCATATAATGTTCAGTGGTCCTCCAAAAGAGTACTGTGCAGTAGTACATTCATTATACTAACTCAGCAGCACGCACTGTCCCTGGGAATTATTTTGGGCAGTTGATATCTTTGTTGGGTGCTTTGAAATTAGACTCCTGGCCAAAGATGTTTTGCATTCTTAGACATCAGCTATTGTCTGATACCTGAGGATGTTATTATTTGGCAATAACCATATATCACTGCAAATGCCCAATCCAAATAAGCAAATTGTAACCAATCCAAATAAGCAAATTGTAACCAATCCTTGTATGTGATGACACCAATGACAGGCAACAATCATGTGACCAATGGCATTATGGATTGGGAAAGTGGCCATATTTGACATCTTTGTATTGTAATGACATGAACTGGCGGCTTCATTGACATCACCACCGATAAATCTACCCAGCCAGATTGTTTGCTATGGGATGGGCAGTTTTACATGACCCCAGCGCACCCCATACCTGCCCTGCTTGTAAATTAAATGAAAGCCATATGCTAGGGAGATTAACTAGCTTAAAGATACCCCCCTACCTTTTAAATTGGAGAACCAACAAGAGACGTCATGGGCCATAAAGTTCAGATTGCTTTTTAAATATTAAAAAGGAACCTGTCAGCATTGCAATATGGAAGCTGCCATTGCTAACTTAATTTAAAAGGAGCACATTTCTGATCCAATGTATTCATCTTTGCTTTACGACTTAGTGAGTCACAGACCTGGAATATGTATGTTAAAAATTCCAACTTTACCGACTGCATGCTTTTTTTGGGTTAGTGGCCAGGCAAGAAATGAGACTAAGATATGGGTGACAACCCTTGCACCAACAACAAATTGACACCTCCCATATTTGTACACTCACAGGTTCCCTGCTAATAAATGAATGCAGCGGTCATAGAGGTGATGTTTGCTCCAGTGGTGCATGGTTTTATTATGTGGCTGGAATTCTGCTTTAAGTTCACACACCTCTCACCTATATAGTACAGAACATCGTATTTCTTTGAACCTGATGAAAAAGACTCCTTATACTACAGTACTACCCCCTCTCTATGCTTCTGTGTTACTTTTACAGCTAGTCCTGTCTTTGATCGAGAGATGCTAATTCTGTACCAGCTTTTGTTGGGAGACCTGATTTTTGTAACCGCTGTGTACTAGACTGTATATTACTGTTTGTGAATCATGTAAAGGAAAAAGTTAAAAAGTGAGATTGTTTTTGAGCAGATAATACACAATAAAATATTATATTGATGATTTTGTATTTCCTGTGCTTTTTTTTGAAGGGTTATAGTAAATTGTACTTCCAGAAATTTGGGTCAACACACAAGTCCCCTTCATATGCAGACAGTATCAAACATGTAAGGTTCTTAGGTAATCATCTACGTGTCCTCATAGTCACTCTTCCACTCTGAGCACCTCAGAGGATGGGGGAGCATACAGTCTGTCTTGTTAAATAGTAGCCCAAATTAAAAGGGGCCCCAATGGGAAAGTACCATGGTAGCCAAATGAGAACAGGTAGAGGGAGTGGCAGGCAAGCAACTGATTTAGAATAATGTTTCAGCTACAACTGAGGCTGCTTTAGGTAAGTTATGATTCTCTTAACAGCAAATATCCACTGATATTTACAGTATTAATTCATAGCTAAACCTTTATCTTTTACATATCCATGTGCAGAGCAATGCCTCGAAGGGATATTCATTTTATACTGCTCTCTATCTCAATCAGCATTAGGCAAATAAAGCTGAATATGCATCTCATTGTATGTTCAATCAACTTGTTTCTTCTCTAATAATTACTGGCATTTAACTGTAATAAAGCTCTTGAGTAAATTCCACAGGAACATTGCTTCACTTTCTTTATTGTAAGTCACTCGCTTCTCTGACTGGTTAGTATTGTGCAATCCGTCTCACTGGTGACAAGTCGCCAACGTCAGGCTTGCTAACTAGCCTATTTCACTTTATGTTATGGAGCATAGTTGATTTCAGATGTGTTAAAGTTCAACCCTGTGCTATTTTTTTAAAATAAATAGGCAACTAGCAGTATCAACATAAAAGCAGCTCAGGAATCTTCAATCTGGAGCTACCCCCAGAAGTATTTATTTTCCACCGCTACACGTCCTTAGTGTTCTAGGTTGACTAGATGACAACAGCAACACTTAACTCAATAGACTGAGGACATACTATAATTGCAAGACGTCATTACAGTGCCCTGCATTCACTGTGCATGATGATGTAGGGAGTGGTGCTTTCTGCATGTTCGAAGACCTTCCACAGCTGTAGAAGACCAGAAGACTTTGAAAAAGGTAAGTTTATTACAAGGGGGAGGGGGGGGCTCAAGGAGAGGGGTGTCATTTTTCAGCCCTGCCATTACTACCCTCTGAAAGTGTCTCTTGCCGTGTTGTCCTCATCAATTGATGTAGTATGCAGACAAAATATTCAGACTTTTATGACCTGCATACAGCAGCTAATTGTATAACGTTTCGGTTTTCTACTATTCCAATTCACCTACCTGTGTTCTGAAACTACTAAATTTAGTTCTAGCTTGGCCAATTTCAAACATATTATTCAGACTAGTTCCTGGCCAGGCTTCACAAGGTGTATAATATAAATGGTTTTACCTACAAGAAACTCAGAAAAGCATCCTCTGCATGCCTAAAGGCTGCATTGAACTAGATGTGCATAGATGAGTTAAGGCCCAACTCCATGCACAGGAAAAAAAGACCACTGCAGGGGACCACACTGCAAAGGTTACATGTTCATTAAGTCTAGGGGGTAGAGTAACAGGATGTAATACTTGCGTTATTTCATGCTCCGACAGGCTCTCGCATACTTCCTTACATACAATGCAGGACTAATAGCCCTACATTGTATGTCTGGAACATCAGGGAGAAGAGAAGAGCACTGGAGCCTGCTTGGATTGAGGAATAAGGTAATACATCCTCATTCTCTATCCCTTAAGTAAATGCACATTTAACCCTTGCAGTGTGTAGGGGGATTGGGGGGAGGTGGGTGGAATCCCAATTCAAGGGTTATTTTTTCCATTCGGGAGTTGGGCTTAAAACACCCTGTGGCTCTCATCATGTCAGCAACCTACCACTGGCAACACTGTTTGAGATTTCAGTGCAACAGCCTAGTGTGCTATCAAAGCCTTTGTATGTATAAAAATCAGCCAACCCTAAGAAACCTTTGTCACCTAGGGTCAGGGACACTCAAGGCATTCTCTACCTGACAATGTCTTGTTTAAAAGCGGCGGGGAGTACCTGACCTTATCTACATAAAAATGTCAGGGCACAGTGTAATCAGGTTTTTAAGCTACCAAATTATCTCAGACAGCATCATGGTGTGCAGTAGTTTATGGGTATCACAAAACTGGACCACCAGAAATTTGACTGGAAATCGAAATTTGGATCATATTCTTTTCTACTCATGTCCGAATCTTAAAATGATATTAAAGTCAAAAGGTTTTTGAGCTTTTTCAAATGCTGATGAAATCACTTACAATGGTCACTACTCCTTGATGTTTAATGCTCCTTCCTCCTTCCTTTCTTCTCTCTGCTCCAAGCTGGTAGATGGACAGCTGCTGGAGACTGCTCTGTTTCTTGTGATCTTGTACTTGACAGGAAGTTTACCTCATTCACTAAATTAAGCTAAGGGGAAATTCCCTTGCAAAGTGAACAGCCTATTTACCTTCAGTAAATCAACCCCATTGTGTTCTTTTCTCTGTAGCTCATTGCTGCCATATTGGTGATGGTAAACCACATTTACCACTCCATACTAGATGCAGACACCTTCAGATATACTATTCTCTATGGTAAGCAGTGAGTGCAGTGCACCTGCAATTCTTTATATGTTGAAAGTAAACCATTTACTGGAGTAGCCATAAAGAAGGAAGACTGTTACAATACAAGATCGATCTCACAATCAACAGCGACAGATTGTTCTACCCCCAAATTTTCAGGATGGTGCTACTCTTGAGTCATCCAAGCTAAATGCTAATTGTGTTTACACATTCCTAGCAGAGGTTGAACATTCTCACATGGAGATAAGGGATAGGGTTGGGGTTTGGTGGGCCATCAACTCAAAACATCAGTTTCACCAAAATTATATTTCAGTTTTGCCAGGTTGCTATCGGGTTAAATTATATGCTGACTACTTATATTTCACAGAGACTTCATTGGTCTCTCTACCAGAATTCCAAGCTCTGCCCAAGCACCATAGTTATTGCCAGGCATAAGGATGTTGTCCTCTGATGGAATATCCATAATGTAGAACTATTTATAGAGTCCTTATGGCAATGAGTGATATCATTGTTGTAACCTTGTGAGAAGGGATGGAGACACAAAGGTAAATGTACTAAAGGCCAAAAGGATGTTCACTTTTTATTGGAATTTTACCTTAGCTTAGTGAATGAGGTGACTCTCTGATGATTTTCATCATCCAATCACGTGCAAGCAAAAATTCAGTTTCTTTTAATTTTCTTTGCACGTGTCTGTGTATTTTTTACAAAGTGAACTTTCACCTCATTCCCTTAACTAAGGCAAATTTCCCCTGCAAAGTGAACAGCCTATTTTCCTTTAGTAAATCAACCCTACAGACTCAAAAATGGAGTCAATAAAAATATTAGTATCTAGCAGGTTATTCAACAAATGGGGAACTACTGATCCATCAGTATTGGATGTAGATACCCTTTAAAGCAGCGGTTCTCAAGCTTTCTAGAGCCGGGACCCCTTAGTAACATTTGCCAAGTTGTGGTGACACCCAACGGGAAAATTATATATTTTTATTATTATTAGGGATGCTCCGATCCCGGTTTTTAGTTATCGAGTACTGACATTTTTTTCGGGAGGGACTCGCGGATACCGAAAACTGATACTGGTTCTGTGTGTCCTGATTTACACTTCAAAATGCCTGGTAACTTTTATTTCCAATTTAGAATTTATAAAGATGTGTTTGTTCATTCATTTGTTCATTTGTTTAATTCTGATGGCAGCCCTAATTAAAGAACAACTCCAGACAACATTTTTATTAACCCCTGCAGTGGGGCTACCCCCACACTGGAAGGGTTAACTGCTTGTTTTTGTATAGGGACTACAATAAAAAAGTCACCTGATCCCCTGAGCTGGCTTGTTCTTAAACTGGTCCTTCTAGCGTCTCCCCCTCCGCAGCAGCCGCCTAAGGTTCCCCGAGTCATCACATTCTATATACAGTGGCCGGCAGAAGAACTGACACTAGTGTGCTAGGAGGAGGCAGAGGAGCCTCTCACCTAGCACAGCAGAAGGCACGCGGCAACCCACTCAACAGGGGGTTGTGACCCACTTTGGGGTTGCAACTTACAGGTTGAGAACTGCAGCTTTAAAGCCCATCTCCGGGCTTTACACTAAAAACCTTCCCCTGTAGTGGAGCTACCCCTCACCGCAAGGCTTAAGTGCTTGTGTTTGTCTAAGGACTGGAGTAAAGTAGATTTTGTAAAACTGTTGGTGTTATATACATCCTATATAATAATAACTTACTTTCCTGATCCCCGCTCCTGTAGGCTCCCTGCAGCCTCTTCTCTCCTGGGCTCTAGCGGTTTAAGGACCACCAACGTCATCAAGTCTAATGCAGGTTCCAAAAACCTGTTTTAGACATAAGGAAACTAAGGTGATTATGAGTGAAAGGGGGTAAAGGTCTACTTTAAGTTGGCTATAGTCGGCTCTAATTTTAGCCTCTTAGTGCCGAGATTTGAGCTGTGTGTGGACCTGTCAGCACCACCCAGCCTGATAACAGTCCATTTAAAAATAAACTGAGTCGGGTATAAAAGTATCAGCCAACCAGACCAAATGCAGCCAGTGTTATGGTGTCCAGGAACCTGTGGGGCCTCCTTCCACAGTGTTAAATCAATAGAAAATCTAGGACAGAAACTTAGCTGCGTGAGGCTAGTGTAGCGCTCACCCCCAAATGAGCCGCCAGAATAACTCGGGTCATCACTAGTTGTCTAGGGGTTTTGGTCTTAAGCTGCCCCGTTAGCATTTAACCGCTCTTTTTCTGGTGCCCACAAAACTGATGTCCACTCCAGAAGTATAATGCTAAATAACTCTTATTAACATCTTCACACTGGGGAAAGAGGGTATAAGGATGTAGATCCATTTGTAGCACAGCGAATAGGAATTTGACTGGTCCTGAACTGAGCTCATGGTAAATCCCTGGAGTCTATAAGCACTTACCCAGCATGCAACACTGGTTGAGAGAGACCCAGTGATTGGCTGGTGAACTACATATACACTCACAATGCCCCTCATTGGCTTTCCCACTCTGCAGCAGAGTCACACTCCACCCAGGAAGGTACAATCAATGCCAGCCACCTAGAAATAACCAGATAAATGCCAACTACAATCCAGCCATGCTGACTACAGCTCTGGCAATCACAACATTTCTAGTAGCCACCTCATAAAAGGTGATGGGGGCTACACTAGTATTAGCCAGACATTTAAAAGTTTGAAATAGTCGACAGGGTGGCTTTAAGGGGATGAATTACCGTGAGCGGGAAAAAGAAGAGAAACGTGCAAGATTTTACCTTGCTGCTAAGCTGTTCCATAAGACATTTTCCAAATATATATATTTATATGATAATTTCTGATACAAATATCTTATAAATGAACATTTGCAGAGTATAAATCTCAGGTGTACAATTGTATATAATCTTATTTGTTTGAGCTGTGCCATACTAGATTCAAAGCATTGGCTTAGAACTCCCCCTATTGGTTTTAAAGGGGAACTACACAATTGTATAGACACATAGAATCGGTCACATTGTCTGATGCTGAGATTCCCTGTACATATTGTATACAATGTATATTTTGGTCTATGAATAACAGAATTTGTCTTTGATAGGTTGAAAACAAAAATAGTGGATGCAATGCCTATGTTAATACATGGTGACGGTTCTGTGGCCTTGCTGGGATCTGGAACCTTGTTAGACGCATGCAGCATATGATAATAATGGTTTTCTGTCTGTTAATTGGCTGCTCGGAGCCCCAGGAGTGGCACTTTAAGTGAGAGATTTGCTGTACAATTCACCCTCAGATGTGTGAATTTATTTTTAGCTTTGTGGATGAAGAGAAGAGCTGAATGTATTATTCATCACAATCGTCAGTGCTGTACGGTGAAATCAGTGCATACAAGACCGTGAATAATGTGTAAAGTTCTGTGTAAAACACAATTCTGGGTCATAGATTTAGTATCGGCCTAGGGCTAAAAAGCAGCTAGAAGTAAACAATGAACGAGCCCACTCTAGTACGTGGAATCAAACTTGTTACAGATTCAAGCTGAACTCCAGGCACAAAAATGTTCATTTAAATATATTCTGCAATATTCACAAAGGTTAGAAATTCACTTTGTGTGCACCAAATGCTTTTGCAAACCCAATTATATACCAATTATTACCTTGTAAAAGTAGCAGTGACATCATCACCGTACTGTACATATCCTGTGCACAGACCAGAGCTGTGGGAGGGACCCAGTAGGCCCCACCCACTACAGGCTGCCTACAGGAGGGGGCGGAGACAAGACCAATCACCCTACACTAGGAGTGAGAGCAGCCATGACTGGTCTTTATTACAGGAAGATGCTGCACAAAAGAAACATTTCACACTGCATCACTGCACAGATATAGAAATAAATAAACAGAGCTCACCAAGATGCAAGTAAAAATACACATGCCTCTTGTATTTAGATAATGTTTGCTTATCCTGGAGTTTACCTTTAAATCAATTTCCATCACAAAGTGTAGAGAAGACGGAAGGTGCAATATCAGAATAAGAAACATCTTAAAGATCCCAGAGAAATAAACATCCTCTCCTGGAAATGCTAGTCGCCTGCTTGTCATGCTGATACAATGGCTTCAGAGATGTCTGTGTCACTGAGCTCTAAATCCGTGATTCTCAACCTGTGTAACCTCAGGATCCAAATTTGTCCTCGGTCATTAAGACACGGCCCAAGTCGCATCGCACGGCATTGCGGTACTGTGTGTTCCGGTGCTTTGCAGTCTCTGGTGTTTTGCTGCCGCCCGAGCAGTTTCGGATTTTCTGACGGGAGCGTGCGGCGAAGACGGGGTAAGTTTAAACCGCTGTTAAATCGTTTTGTTTTTGTAACTTTTTGCATATATTTACTGCTTGCTAGCCGTAGATATATGCAAGACAATGGAGGCTTTAGAAACCCTTTAAAATCCACCTATCCTCCCTACTTTACGAGAACTGGAGTGTACCCTCAGAAATCGGAGACAAGCAGGAAAATACTGCGCACCATTTCTTAGCTGGTATACGTTTCTAGGTTTTAAATCAAGGCGATACCCTGTAATTGTCATACTTCAGAATCAAACAGCCAGCATCTTTGAAGCATATGTAAAGGCAAAAAAATGTTTTCGTTTGGACAGAGTAGGAACTGATTACAAGTTTTTATTCTTGTCTGTGTCAGCCTGTGTCCCTTTGGGGAGATTTCTCTTCATTTCCTGCCCCAGGCACACAACAGGAAGTGGGAGGAGATTTCTAAGCGTGCTGTTACAGCTATTGTATGAAAATGTGACACAATGCATAGTCATGGTTACAATTGAGATTATTGTGAGTTGAGTATTCGTATGGTTAATATTTTATATGCTGTCACATTATCAGTAGTATAGCTGGTTCATATATTGCCATCTTGTGGTCATTTTGTTTAGTGCACAACCTTTTTTGTGTTCCCTCCCTTTTTATGATGTATTTCCCCTTTCTTATTCATATATACGTTACTTCACCAACATGGCCGCATGTCTCATAGCCACATGTTCATATACTCACATGGGGGAAAGCATAACCATCTTTTGACCTGCAAATACCGTCTATTCAATCATCTTCTACATCCTGTTGTTTAATGTAACCTGCTGCATTCAATAAAGATCTTCATGGAAGAAAAGGTATTTGGTGAGTCCAGCTATCTGATAAGGATTGTCCGCAGTGATTCTACCTGCTTACACAGGCCAGGCATAGAGGTCTCAGCAAGGGATACATTACTAATACAACAACTGGAGTCAGAACACTAAGTAAAGGGATATCCCCTTTTAGACAGTTTTCCCTATTGAAGGATTTTTCCCTCTATTCTTGTTATAACTCAAAATGATTGTGTACCAGAGAGAAGTGTCACCAAGACCAATAGTCAGAGTGAATCTCTCCAGTGTGAACACAGCAATGAAAACCTTATGGAGGTGCTATTCCGTTCCCATTTTATCCTTTGGATAAATAATGTGGATGGAAAACTCTTCACTGCCGGCTGCTATATTCAGCAGCCATTGCTGACATTGGTGCTGCTGAATAGTGACGGACAGAGCCGTCCCATTATTGAGGCAGCCTGAGGCTATCGCTTCAGACGGCATCTCTTTGGGTCATGTGGGGGGAACGGCATGTCTGTTGTATAGCGGCTGCTCTGCTGTACAAGGAGTGTGAGCTACGCATAGTTCTTCAAAGAGTTTCACAGATATATGTGCTGATATGTGTGGACGTAGCGAAAGGTATAGGGTATGGAGTTGAATGTACGCCAGCCACTGGCCTCCGGTGTGGGGTTAGAGAGTCTGAACTTTAGAGTGCGAGAATAATGTATTGTTGGCAGTGACATGTGGCAGTTGTGGCCAGAAGGTCCTGAAGGAAGGAGGTATGAATGTGAAAATTATATTTACAGTTCATTTTCTATTCTATCTGTATTCTAATTCTATTTACACTTCAAAACACCTGCACAGAGGTAACTTTTTATTTACAATTAAGAATTTGTAAATATGGGGTTTGTTCTACTTTAATTCTGATGGCAGCCTTAATTATAGAACAACTCCAGGCAACATTTTTATTAACCCATGCAGTGGGGCTACCCCCACACTGGAAGGGTTAACTGCTTGTTTTCGTCTGGGGGCTAAAAAAAAAAAAAAGTAATACTCACCTAATCCTCCAAGCTGGCTTGTTCTTAGAGCGGTCCGCTGCAGCCGTCTAAGGGTCCTCGAGTCATCACATTCTATATACGGTGTATAGGATTTGAGGATGCAGCAGAGGAGGAGACAGGCCGTACCTGCTCACCTGTAATTGATATAAAAGTGTTACCTGTTAAAAGGCCATTCAGTTCTTATATACGATGTATGAATTATTTATTTGCCTGAAATGAAGTGAAATTAGATTACACAGAATGACCTATTAATGTCAGGAGGTTGGGAAATACGGATTCCAATCAAGCAGATTAAACAGATCAAAAGTAGTTCTAATGAAGAAATAATGTGATGTGCTTTCATACTGTAAATCATCCACTAGAGGGCGCATGAGATGGCATTCCGTACTGCTAGCATACAACTAACAAGCAATGAAAGTTATATACAGCTACAGCCTATGTACGTCCTCCTTGTGTATGTCATCAGGTACTTCACAATTACTGAGTTCTGGCTGTTAGACTACATACTTCATGAACTATCTGGTGCAGAAAAAAACCTGGCGTTGAGAATCCCTAAAATATCCAGATGGCATGCTTGGAAGTGTACACATGGGGGTGAATAAAGCATTTGCAACACTTTTCTTGCATTATGACCATATTGGAGAGTCCCCTGCCGAATTCATGAAAGCTGTGCGAACGTTTTACTGCTATTTCCAACATGTGACAAATTCAGGTAGTTCTTATGGGCAACACTCTGGCACTTTAGCTGCATGCGACAGCACAATAAAATGAATGGGCTGATGGATGGCAACCATGGCAAAAACACTTGCGAATGCGCACAAACATTGAAGTAGTCCAAATGCTGGTCAAAAGAGGTCAACTACACGTCAAACATCTATCAATAAAGTAAATGATTTCAGAAGTGTCTCAAATTGATGCCATCAACACAAGCCTAACCCCACTGACAGGGGCCTTCAGTATTTCCTATACAATCTATGGGAACTAATATCCTTGTTTAAAGGAGAACTATGACATGAGTGATTTCCACTCACGTCATAGTTCTAAGACGACCTGTGGCAATGAGACTGTCACAGGTCGGCTCAGTAGATCGGGAGGTGAGGGAAAACATACCGGGTTCCCTCACCTCTCGATCCTGTCACGGCTCTCTGCCATGACAGGGGGAGGGGTTGGATTCCCCTCTCCCCGCTCCGATCTGCCAGCGCTGACTGGCGGAACGGAAGGGGGAGGGGGCGGGTACAGCTGGCTCTGCCTCTAGATAGGCAGAGCCAGCTGTCACTCACGCAGCTGGGCGGATCGCGTCATCTAAGTCGGGATCCGCTCCAGGTGCGGCGTCTCAGTATACCGCGAGCAGTAGCTCGCGGTATACTGAGCTTAGGGTGACGGGAGGACGCTAGTTTGTGTCCTCCCGTTACCCCAAGGAGAACTATGGGGAAAAACACTGACCCCATAGTTCTCCTTTAATACAAAGTTTGCTAGAAGTATGCAGATGGTAAACTGAGAATTATGACTGGTAACAGAGCACAGACATACACAGTTGTTAAACCTCTCCAACATCTGCGGTCTCACCAGAGCTGCCCGGTCTCACAAGGGCTGTGTGCGGCGTCCCACCAGGGTTGTGCGGTCTCACCAGGGCTGTGTGTGGTCTCACCAGGGCTGTGCGATCCCACCAGGGCTGTGTGTGGCCTCACCTGGGCTGTGTGTGGTCTCATCATGGCTGTGCAGGCGGATGGTTCTCACCCTGGCTTTGCGGGCGGCTGGGTCTCACCATGGTTGTGAAAGCAGCTGGGTCTCAGCAGGTCTGTGCGGGCGGCCGGGTCTCAGCGGGGCTGTGCAAGCTGTGGGAAGAGGAAGGTGGAAGATGCAGACCAGCACTGTAAATGGCCGCTGTGAAGTACACAGCAGGCTGCTGTGACGTCCCCAGCAAGCGCAGGATCTTATAGCAGCTGAATCTATTTAAAAATTGAAATCGCCGATATCGGCACTTCGTATCGGGGCATTATTACAAGTTTGATTACTCATGAAAATGTACAGTATCAGTGCATGCCTACATGAGGCACTATGTATGGTAGACAGACATGGGGTGGTATAGGTGCTACATGTAGAGAGTAATAGGGCAGCAGTACAGAGTACATGTAAAAGAGATGGGTGAGGCACTGAATGTTGCACAGGACATGAGGAGCTGCATACAGCAGAGAAGCATTGAGGCCCTCCTTGTCGTAGAGAGGCATGATGCACCACATGAAGTAGAAAGGACTGAAGCCTCTTGCCTTTGTATTACATACAGAAAACCATATCACTCTATTACATGTAGTGCCATATACTTCTGTATTACTTGCAGTGCCTCATATCTCTGCACCTTATACCATAGTTTTCTGTACTTATAGAAAATTAAAATAAATGCGGCCACCACATCGAGGAACTGGTGAGCTGCAAGATGTTACATTTTTTATTCTTGGATGTAGATATATTTTAAACTGACCTCATGTGAGCCAGCATGGGAAACTCAGACCCCCAGGGCATGGCAGGAGACATTAAGGGCTCACATTCTCAAAGGTATTGACATCTTGTTGAAGGCAGCTTTTTTCTGCAGGTGGAATAGCTTGCACTCTTAAATGACCCCTGGAACTAGGCCCAACAGACTAATGCTGGGCACACACCTTACAACCATCGCAAGACTTTTGACTTGCGATGGTTGTAAGGTACTTTAAAAAACGTACGATCTGCCTATATTGGACAGGCAGATCGTACTTGCGATGATCGCAATGGCGAACGGGCAGTGTGCGCTTGTGCACACCGGCCCGTCCAGCTTATATCGCACGAACATGCTACACACCCGCCAAACATCGTACGATGCTCGCCGTGTTTCCGAACATGTTCGTAAGATAAAAGTCGTGCGACCTTACAGTAGTAGAGGTCACACGGCTTCCACACACCTTACAATAATCGGACAATCGCGGGATTTCCAGCGATTATCGTACGATTATCGCAAGGTGTGTGGGGACCTTAAGAGTGATACCCTGCTCTTCCAGGTTGAGGGTTGTGAATGGGGTATACAGGCCCATCCTCTAAACAAATGGAATGTTTCTAAAACAATGCAGTCCCCCTGTGGAGCCCCTAGGATGCCAGTACATGTCTAAATACCGATGTCTGATTGATCCCTTAGCTTGCAAAGTTTATACGCACCTTGTTTTGGTTTGTAGTACATATACATAGTATATAACCACTAGAGGGAGCTTTGGAATTATGAAAGGTGTACGTTCTCTCTGTCAGTCCTAGAATATTTTTAAAAAGAAGGGAAATACTTTCTGTGCAACATTTACCATAGTAAGCAGGCCTGATTAAAAATGTTATAACTGATACACACAAGTCTTAAGAGCATGTGTACTGCAAGCATCAAATATGCATTTGAAAAGCTTCTGGCATGTTTTGATCAACTTTAAAGTGACTCTAAATTCAGAAGTTCAATCTAACAAAAAAACGTTCAAGTACATTAACTAGTAACAAAAATGTATCTATTTGTGTATCACTCAACTGTAGATCCTCAAATCATCTCTGAATTGGTGCCGACACTGTCCTTCCTTCTGGAGGGGGGCTACTTTTGTTCCCCATGGTCCATGTGTGTGTTGTAAAGTAGTCACCGCTCCAAGCTTACTCCCATGATGGACTACAATCTCAATACAAATTAGTAAACTAAACATGAGATTGTAGTCCATCACGGGAGCAACCTTGGATCGGTGGCTACTTTACAACACACACAGGACCATGAGGAACAAAAGTAGCCACCCTCCAGAAGGAAGGACAGTGTCAGCACCAATTCAAAGATGATTTTAACTCAGCTGGGTTAGCCCCATAATTAAAATGTTTTAACAAAACTTATGTAGTTTGTTAGATCTTTGTCAGATCAGGTTAGATCAATTGTTGTTTGCATTAGATCTCACATAGAAGAAGATACACTATATTGCCAAAAGTATTGGGACGCCGGCCTTTACACGCACATGAACTTTAATGGCATCCCAGTCTTAGTCCGTAGGGTTCAATATTGAGTTGGTCCGCCCTTTGCAGCTATAACAGCTTCAACTCTTCTGGGAAGGCGTCCACAAGGTTTAGGAGTGAGTCTATGAGAATGTTTGACCATTCTTCCAGAAGCGCATTTGTGAGGTCATGTACTGATGTTGGAAGAGAAGGCAGGGCTCGCAGTCTCCGCTCTAATTCATCCCAAAGGTGTTCTATCAGGTTGAGGTCAGGACTCTCTGCAGGCCAGTCAAGTTCCTCCACCCCAAATTCGCTCATCCATGTCTTGGACCTTGCTTTGTGCACTGGTGCGCAGTCATGTTGGAACAGGAAGGGGCCATCCCCAAACTGTCCCCAAAAAGTTGGGAGCATGAAATTGTCCAAAATGTCTTGGTGTGCTGATGCCTTAAGAGTTCCCTTCACTGGAACTAAGGGGCCTGTGTGCCCAACCCCTGAAAAAAAACCACACACCATAATCCCCCCTCCACCAAACCTTACACTTGGCACAATGCAGTAATCGAGACATATATTGTCTGCCACTGTTTTAACACCTCTCTCTGGGTGGGTTAATAACACCTGCTAGCTCCAATTATGTAAATGCAATCAACACCTTTCCTCCATGAGGTCTCTGACCCCATGCTGGTTATGATTAACAGATTGTCTTGATTGGAGCAACATTCACCATATTTATTCCCAGATAATTTTTGCTAAAGTCATTCTGAATTGAGAAAGCTGGTTGGATGACCAGTGAAACGTGTTCAAGAAAAATACAGCAAGTCCAGTTGCCTTGATTTATGTTTTACAGATATACCATGACCTGGATGAATGAGACATATGAGCTGGGAAATGTTTGTGTTTCCACCTCATATTACGACATAGCCAGCTACATGTTTTGAAATCATGAACCTGTTACGCTCTATTTTTTCTACGCATATTCCTGAAGAGACGTTCATGTATTTGCCCAGGAAGTGTAAACACATACTGTGTGTTCTGAGATGTTTTGTACCATCAGCGTATTACCCCCGCTATATGCGGCTGCTGTGCGTATGAACATACACCGATAATGCAGCCTGCAGGAAAACAAATCATCCAAAGTGCTGTTTTGATGTCAGCTGTAAAGGATCTTTTCCATGAGTTGAGAGAATTTACCTAAGTGTGAAGTAAGTCACGCCGCCTCGGCCGCAATCAATGGAAAAGGAATTATTCAGCATACAACTGGCTGGCTGTTTTCTTCCCTCTTGTGCGTCAGCTTTACTCTTCTAATTTCAATTAAAATGCTGCTATTCTGCCTTGTTACATTCAATGGTGTCATAATCACATGGAGGGAGGAATAGAAGATAAAACATCTTTAAAAGGCAAGGTCAGAAGCTAGAGTACTGAGGCCTGGTGTACGATGCTTGTTGAACAATTGGTTTCCTGTGTCTGAAAAGATACGTGTCTGTGTTGCCTATATCAACCAATCAGGTTACTGATTTAGTTTTAATGGGTGTATTTTAGGAACAAAAGACAGACCCGGAGCAGAGGGGCTACATGACTGTGGGGAGGAATTGTCCCTGGGGAAGGGGTTAAATATCCCGGAAACAGCAGATCTTACCTAATTGGAGGCCGATGGTCAGGTGGTAGGGATGAGTCGCATGGGTAGGAACTGCAGGGGCTGTTGGGAGCCCTTTCTGAAAGGTTGTCCCTCCCGCCCTACCTTATTCACTGTTGATGGCAGTTGGATTATAAGTGTTTGTTACAGCAGATTGGCGTGAAAGGGGGTCACTGGGGGTCTACAAAATGGTCACAAAAAATGGGAGGGCCATCTGCAGGTATGGTGCTTTCCACATTGGTGTCAGTTGTTGACGGGGGCTCTGCCCCTTGGGAAGTCAGCAATAGTTAATTCTAGAAATGTCCACAAATCAATAGGGGTGCAGGCGCAGGGTGCAGTGCTGTATTTAGGTTTTGTGCTGCCCTAGGCAAGACTACACTCAGACACCCCCCACCCCATCTAAATTTGCCCCACCCCTTCCTGTTTAAGACATTTTGCATAACCTGTCAGGCCAATTCTGGCTGGATACAGTGTGCACGCTGTATCCAGTTTGATAGGTTGAGTTAGTAGCGCAGCAGGGAACGTGGGCTGTAAAATATCTCTTGTGGGCTCTGCAGGGTCTCAACCCACCATGGATCCTGCAGACCCCGCTGCAGACCAAATACACAGCCCACCATAGCTCCTGCACAGCTCACCTGAGACCCTGCAGAGTCCACCTGAGACCCTTCAGAGCCCACCACAGATCCTGCAGAGCCCACCACAGAGCCCAACATAGGTCCCACAGAGCCCATCCTGCAGATCCCACCATAGATCCTGCACAGCCAACCTGAGACCCCGCAGAGCCCACCATAGATCCTGCACAGCCCACTTCATGCCTTGCAGAGCCCACCTCAGACCCCGCACAGCCCACCTATAGACCCCACATACCCTAGCTGAGACCTTGCGGAGGCTACCACAGAACCGCACACAGCCCACCATAGAACCCACATAGCCCACCTCAGACCTCGCACAGCCCACCTCAGACCTTGTAGAGCCCACAATAGGCCCTGCATAGCCCACCTGAGACCTTGTAGAGCCCACCACAGACCCTGCATAGCCCACCACAGACCCCGCATAGCCAACTTGTACTTGTACTCGCCCAAATGCTCCAATAATTACTTCCGATACCGGAAGTTCCGGTCAGAGGGAGATCTCCCTCTGACCGCAAGTGCTGAGGGAGTTTTCCAATCAGGAAGCTGGGTGGTCGATTATGATGAGTCATGAGGTGCCGTCCAGCTTCCTGATTGGTCAGGAAGCCAGGCTGTCTAGGAACAAGTGAAGCCAGCTTTCTGGCCAATCAGGAAGCCAGGAGGTGGGTTATAACGTGGCGCCCGGCTTCCTGATTGGCTAGGAAGCTGGCTTCACTTGTTGCTAGGCAGCCTGGCTTCTTGACCAATCAGGAAGCCGGAGGGCACCTCATGACTTGCCGCCTGGCTTTCTGATTGGCCAGGAAGCCATGCAGCCTCGTCAAGTGAAGCTGGTGTTCTTTTGCTAGAACACATCGGCTTCACAAGCAATCAGGAAGCCGGGTGACGGATCGTGGGCGTCACATCATGACCCGCCTGCCTGATTGGCTAGGAAGCTGGCTTCACTTGTTCCGAGGAAGCCTGCCTTCCTGACCAAACCAATAGCTGGGAGGCGGGTCATTATGTGCCGCCCGGCTCCCTGATTGGTTAGGAAGCCAGGCTGCTTAGCAACACATGAAGCCAGCTTCCTAGCCTATTAGAAAGTCGGGAGGCGGGTCATAACCCACCACCCAGCTTCCTGATTTGAAAGGAAGCTGGCTCCATGCTCCCTCTGCACTGCCTGTCAGAGGGAGAGCTCCCTCTAAACGGAAGTTCTGGTATCGGAGGTAAGTATCGGAGCATTTGGGAGAGTACAAGTACTCGGTATCGGCACTGATACCAATACCAGTATCTGTGAATCCCTGGTAGATACGCCTCTGTGTGCAGCTTTATCTAGCAGCCACATGACCACCTCCTGAACACTATCTGTGGAGTGTACACAGCAAGGATCATACGAGGGACAGAAAAGCTGCAACAGTGTGCCAGGGTGCATCAGTCACTGCTTACTCCTGAGCTTCAACTACCAGCAGAGTGAGGGTGAGAGTGACAAAGCCACTAGCTTACTGAATGGCGGTGGATAGCATTGTCACTCTTCCACAGTAAGTATCACTGACAGCACAGTGAAAAGAAGGATCATCAAAATGGTAACAAGACTGACAATGCTAATTATATGTGGCACTTTGCTAAAAAGGAGTGCTAGATCATATATATATATATATATATATTCTATGTTCAGTTCGATTATGACAAAGCAATCTGTGAAGCTGTTTCTGCCTGCTGCTGGATGTGGTACCACACAGAGCAGAACAGCCAATGAGGATTGCTATGTGCATTTATGTCTCCCAGCCAATCACTGTAGTGCAGTAGCAGTGATGCATGCTGGGAGAGGAGATAAATGCTGAGTGTGGCTGATGCAACAGTCTCTTCCCTTACCCGGGGCCCTCCTGGCCTGGGGGCAGGATGCCTGCTGCTAAAGAGACAGAATGGACTAGGCCTGAGCTGGGGGCCTAGGCCTGGACACTGGGGCCTGAGCCTGGAGGCCCAGTGCTCAGCCACTCATGTCTGAAGTTGAACCTGAAGAAGACCCTTGACAGTACTGCTTGCCAGAAGTTCTCCACACAGATTGCCGATATGGCTTAAACAGACATCCCAACCAGCAAAACCTTATTTCAGGGAGGTTCCCGTCTCATTTCAGGGAGGTGCCCTTTCAATGATATCTTAGCGGAAAGGTTTACTCGGAGTAAACCTTTCAGGGAGAAAATGCCTCTCTCGCGGACATCAGGGAGCTGCTGTCCAAAAGAGGGAGACTCCCTGAACATCAGGGAGACTTGAGATCCCTGCTTAAAGGTCCAAGTCTGTGGTGGCAGCAGTTATTTTACTCTGTTTCAAGTACAAGGAGTCTACCTTCATCCTGGATGTGCCTGACCCTCTTCCCTCTCTCCCTGGAGTTCAGAAATAAAAGAGAATAATCTTGGAGCTATTGTCTGGACTTCAATCTGTCGGTAACCACTGGAAGTGGTAAGTGCTATTGGGGCATCCATGTGTTTTAATAATCCCTAGACAGGCTATGGAAGACCCGATCATTCAGCGGCTCCTTCGGGGGTGAGCGCTACATATATATAAAAAAAAGGCCTCATAACCTTAAAAGCAGTGGTTCTCAACCTCTCTAGGGCCGGGACCCCTTGGTAACATTTGCCAAGTTGTGGTGACCCCCAAAGGTAAAATCTAGGGATGACGCGGCTGCTGCAGCGACATCTGAAGGCGTGGCAGGAGAACTGACACTGCTGCGCTAGTAGAGAGAGCTGAGGAGGACTCTCGCCTAGCACAGCGACCCACAGGTGAACCACTGCTATAGGCAAAGACAGGACCGGGCTCTGCAGCTGCAACTAGAAGAATTGGATTTAAAGTGTGTGGCTATATAACGTATGAGGTACATACTCCGCAGTACTGTCACTGATAGGGATGGGCTCGGGCGTGTTCGCAGCTCCACGTGCCGAGCCCACCGGGAAGCTGACAGCGCCGCAGCGCCAATCACAGGCACTGAGACATTTCCCGATCTCTGCAGCTGCGGACCGGGAAAATGGAATGCATATTTTTTTGCTTGAATACATACATATTGCACCCGCCCTCTGCTGCTGTCAATCACTAGAAGGGTACCTGATGGAGAACTTCAGGTCCCCCTCTGCTGATTGGCAGCTTCAGAGGGCGGGTGCAATAGCTAGTTTGCTATTGTCTTTTGCAAAGCGAAATAGCCAATAGGAATCTAGCTATGCATTCCTATGGTGGTTTTTTTTTTCTGACTTACGGCGGCCCCCGATTTAAAAAAAAAACAAAACAGAGCAGAGAAAGGTCCCGACCTTTCCGGGAGAAAGTGTTTCTCTCCCGGCGGCCGAGAGCCACTAGGCGACCCCTGGCAAATCGTCATTCGACCCCAGAGGGGGTCCCGACCCACAAGTTGAGAACCACTGCTTCAAAGGGACATGAGCTTACACATTTTATAAATTCAGTTTTTGGGTTGACATATACTTTAAAATAACAGCTGTACAGCTCTGTGAAGTGATGCCTATGTCTTGGGATTAGGTTGGATAATTTTGGTGAAAAGTTAGCCTCTCACATAATTATCAAATTCATATTTAGGTTTTTAACATTCTCATTACTAACAAGGAGGCAAATGTGTGATGAAAATGCACAGCTATGCCACGCTTGCTTCAATGTCTTTTTATTAAAGAACATGGCATGACTTGTTCAACACAACTGGGATCCGGGGCTGGAGTATTTTTATCTAGAGGTGTTTTTATTGAGGCATGTCTCATCAAAAATATGCCACCACTTCTGCACATATAGCACACTATAAATATTCCACTGAATGATATGTTATCTCCACACACTTAAAGGGAACTTGTCATGATGAAGGTGATCTGTCAATCTTGAAGCTCACATCCAGTGCTGGGAACTGCAACTGCTAAACTCCTAGAAGAGATGCTTGTTCCTGGGTGGAAGACACTTACTTGCCTGTCAAGGAACTTGCATGGCTTTCAGTAGGCAATAGGAGCTTCCAGCACAGGATGAAAGACACATTTGTATAGCAGCTTCTGAAGCCATTGTAGATAGGGCTGCTCCCTGAACTGCTGAAAAGGATGCAATGTGCAAAATAATAGGCAGTCAGGGGGTGAATGAGGGCTCCCACCGTATCTGATCGTTAAACAAGCTCCTTCTGCTATTATAGACACAAATTAAGCAATGCAGGTCCAGGATCTGAATTACTGCACCATTTATCTTGTGTCTACAGCAGAATTAAGAGCTGTGATCATCAGCACTGTTGGACCAGTTGATGTAAAATGGTCATGGAGGTGCTGGCTATGTAGTACCATTGGCGGATTACGTAAGGTTATTTTTCAGTTCAGTCTCACAATAACAGTTTTAATGAATACATAACTCGGTTAAATGGTGTTAGTTGAAATTCTGCTTTACACATCACTAACACTTTGTAAAATGCCATTAATCAGCAAAAACAGGTTTTCCTGTGATTTTTCACCTCTTGCGAAGAACATGTTTTGCTATGAATATGTCACATTTTTACACCTAATGTCCCTACTTGTGACTACTGAATACGATGGCTCACATTTGGCGTATTTGCTGATTTTTAAAGCAAACTTTCTGAACTTAAGAATGATTCTATAGACAATTATAGATTTTGCAAACTTAGCAAAACACATGACTAAAAATGGGCATTTTCAGAATCCCAGAAAAGGTGTGCATCATAGAGCTTAGTCAGTAAGGTTTACCAAGCATGATGATGATGTACAAAGTGCCGAAACCTGTAGCAACCAATGAGATAACAATTTAGTGATTTCAGGTCAGTGAAAAAGAAATGTAGAATGGTTGCTTTCCTCTGGCCCTTTACACCTTAGTCTTTGATTTACTGTGTAGCCCCTACCACCTATAGTGGAGTGGCTACTAGAAATGTAGTGATTGCTAGAGCTGTAGTCAGTCTGGCTGAATTATAGTTGGCATTTATCTGGTTAATTCCAGGTGTTCTGGCATTGATCATACCTGCCTGAGTGGGGTTTGATTCTGCTGCAGTGTGGGGCAACCAATGGGAGGACATTATAGGTGTGTGTGTGGCTTGCCAGCTGATCACGGGTGGTTTCATGGCCAGTGGTGCATGCGGGGTAAGGGCATATATAATGTATATGTGCTCAGTCTGGTTCCAGCCATGTGTTAGTGGTGGTTGGAGTTCTGTCCAGCCTGCCCCCAGGCCTAGGACTGGGGGTGGGAATACTCAAGTGCAGGAAATGCTTTTCTAGGTCTCAAGCATGGAGGAGCCCTAATACTGATTGAGGAGGAGAACCAGGGAAGCTGTTGACTGCTGGAGGTGCCTGGAATAGAGTGGACCTGAGGAGCAAGTCTGGTGTCTTTCTTAATGAATGTTCTGTGCCAATCCCTTTTCAATGGTTGCTCATTTACCCAGTGTCAGAGTGTGCTCCTATTGAATCTGCACTGGAATTCTGAAAGGGACTGGTGAGTCTGGAGTCTATTTCTCTCATGAATGTCCTAAGCCCTAAACCCTCTCTCACAGCTCAGATGTTATAATAAAGTTCTTCAGCATCATACTTATGGCCCAGGTCTCAGCTCTGTTGGACACTAGAAGAGGGAGGTTAATGCTAGTGAGGCAGCTAGTTGCTAAAATCCCTAGACAGGCTATGGATGACCCGGGTATTTCAGCAGCTCCTTCGGGGGTGAGCGAACAACTAAAAGAGCCTGCTTGAGTTCTGGCGCTCTCTTAGAGTCAATGTGGGCCTTATGATGCAGCATCATTAATAAAGGCCATAGATTAAAACAGCTCTAGATCAGGATATTTGAATCTAGGTGGCAGGCACATGGCACATGGCATCATGTCCAAATCATGGTCCCTTCCCATCTCTGCAGCCGCCCCTCCTTCTCCAATAACATATCTAAATACCCCCTTCTCCAATCACATGTCCTCAGTCCCCCCTTTTCCAATCACATGTCCTCAATCCCCCCTTCTCCAATCACATCTCCGCAGCCCCTCCTTTTCCAATCACATCTACGCAGCCCCTTCTTCTCCAATCACATATCTAAAAACCCCCTTCTCCAATCACATCTCCGCAGCCCCTACCCCCAGGCTGAGGCCCTGGTGCTCACACACCGGCGGTAGTTCCACCACTGGTCTGATTTATAGATCTCTATTTTAAAAATATACAATTTAACTACAAAAGTGTTATACTTCACTAAACCTTAGATTCAACCTCTAAATTATTGCATTTGTTATGTTGAAAAGCCAGTATAAAGAAATGTAATTATGAAAGGAAGAACTTGAAGTTTTAGCCAGAATTGTATTGGGGGCTATTAACTCTTTGTGGTTCGCATAGCTGCGGGAGAGGCATAGGTGTGTCCTTTTGCCTACATGCTTTGTTCTAAAAGGAGTCCTTGCTTCGTATTTCAGAAAGTTTGGAAGTATACAGCTGCTGAATACCCATTACAAATGTTGTACAATTCACAACTAATCATACATTCTGTCTTACATTTTGTGCAGATGACGCGATCCTGGAAGCATAGGCTGCTGACCCTGAGGCTGTTATCCTGATTCAGGCTTTGCTACCTAGTTAGTCATTGACATACAGGATGTGAGTTGAAAAGGACACATGAGGACAACAGTATGGCCGTTATGATGCTGGCTTCACTACATAGTGCAGCATTTCTCAACCACAGCACCTTTAAAATTATGCAAAAAAACCCTCGAAATATAAAAATTAAATGTGGTCACTCCAAAATCCATACCAGACCCTTATCCCCTATTTGAAGGGGGAACCCATGCAAAAACACAGAAAAAAGTGGGGTTCTTCCTTTTACATCAGAGTCCCCCCTTCACATCAGAGCAACCCTTTTACATCAGAGCCCCCTTTTCCTCAAGAGCCCCCCTTCACTTTAGATGCCCTCTTCTTTCCCATTAGAGTCACCCCCTCTCACACTAGAAGCCCCTCTTCAAATCAGACCTCCTCCTTCCCCCTCTTTTACATGAGAGTCCCCCTTTTTCACCCCCTTCTTCACATCACGTTGTGTGAAAATTTTGAGGCACCCCTAAAGAAGCCAGAAGGCACACTAGGATGAAGGCTGACATAGTGGGTTCCTGACCGGGAACATCAATGCAGCCATTGAAAAATCTTTAAAGTGGAACTAAACTCAAAAATAAAAAAAATCTAGGAGGTGGAGTTTCTGGGCAGAAGAGACTTTCCATGTCTCCAAAGAACACCTCACATAGTCAGAAGCATTCGTTATTACACTCTATGGAAGGCTCAACATTTTGTGGATTGTTTTAATCACCGAGGATGCAGGGCCCAGTAGTTCTCTGCCCTGTTTCTGCACTAAAACAGGGGTAAAAAAAAAAACATTTTCAAGTCCACTGACAGTCACCGATGGTTGTCAGAGTTCTGTCTTATTTCTGTTGTGGAAATTTAACATGACTTCCTGTCCCAGAGACACGCGCCCTCCGGCCGCCATGCGGGAACGCAAGGCACATTATGCCTGCAGTCTGGTCCGAACAAAATAGTGCTTGCAGCATTTTGTTCAGACCGTACCGGAGACCACAGGCATAATGTGCCTTGCGTTCCCGTGCGGCCGATCGCATTGCGGCTACGGTGCCATTCACTTCAATGGACTGCAACGCCCCCTCCTGCCCCACAACATAGAGAGCCGGCCGCAATGTGATGAAGTGCGTTCTGGCCAGAATAAGGCCGGAACGCACGGTGTCTGGTGTGAACGAGGCCTAAGTGTTTACTACTCTATCCAGACCATTGGTTTTGGTTTGAACTAGAGTTACACTGTGCAATCTTACATCCAAAATAGACAAAACTCCAAATAGATCCCAATTGATTAGTAATTTGCTAGTAGTGCCAAAAAGGATATATGATGTTGTCCATGGCATTTCCTAATATAGGCAAGATTTTAAGCTAAATTGATACGTATCTATAAATGTATATCGTCATAGATCGTCTCATATTATTCTTTCCCCACCACAGGAAGAATGCTGTCTTCATATGGTTCCAGCAGCATATGCTCAGTGCTAAAATAAGAATAGGGACTTTATAAATAACTTCAACTGATGAAAAAGATGCCATGAATACTAATATATGACAGTTCCATTTCACAAGAGCATTTAGCACTAAATTACTAGCAATGAGCCTGTGAGATATGAGCTATTGTCAAGTACTTTCTTATTTCATGGGAATTCACCTAATTTTCCTTTCAGCAGAATTCTCTGTGTGGTATTAAAAGCTGTATTAAACTTCATCCCAAAACACGGGAAAATCAATCACTATCAGAGTAAGACATTTTGTAAAAGAATACAAGAGAAGTGCTTTAAGGGAGAACTGTAGCTGGTCCCATGTATCCAACCATATAAAAAAAAAAAAGAAGCTCAGAACGTTCTACACTTACAATGTAAATAAAGTTATAATGAGAGATGAGATCATTCCCACACAAGGGACCCATGTAATGTTGTTTTCTGCAGCATTTGTGAGACGAGCTTCTCCCAGGTCATCTCCTGACCTCTTCTGTTCATCAGTGGGAAATGTTCTAAAGTTTTAAAAATCCTTCCCATTCGTTAATTGCTGGTCTGTGAGACTTTACATCAAACTTCACTAATAACAGATTATTTATCTGAATGATCACTAGGGAAATAATTGAATGAAAAATAAGATGTTATTAGTAATGCCACATAAATAAGAAAAAAACCTAAAACAAAATGTTATTGATATGTGAATGTGTATCTAAAGCCAAAACTTGCCAGGTTCCGGGACTGTCTAAAGCTCTGGTTCTATTAATTACTTTCTGTTGGCAGCTAAAATAACCATAGCTAAGGTTTGGAAACTGCCGACAATTCCATTCCACTTGGTCAAACAAAAAATGTTGTGGATTATGGTCCATGAGAAACTTCACAGCATCCTCCAAGATACTGAAACACGCTTTGAATTGACCTGGACCCCCTGGATGGTATATAAAGGGTTGCTGGAAACTCGGTAACATCCATTGTACAATTTTTCTGTTACCTTTTTTGAGTTCTGTTTTTAATGTTTCAATAGATGTTCGATTATGTGGTCGGGGACGGATCTACTCTTCTCGGACTCTTTATCTGTTCTTCTGCTTTTCTTAGTATCTTTTTCCTTTTGTTCTTTCTCTTTCCTGCTCTGTCCTTCTTTAGGCTCACGCACATGAGCTGTCCAGCACATTGATGTGGGACGTAAAGTCTTCTACGTACATTGATATCGAGGAGGTCATACAAATGTTTTTTTTCAGACACATATGGATTCCTATGCCTGCTATTCCTCTCAAACTGTTTTGGTTTTGTTCTTGCTGATGGGGGATAATTTGGCAAGAGTAGGCGGATATACATTTCACAGAATTATTATGCATTGTGTATATGGTATCTAGTGACCCCCTCTTACTGCCTGACCATGCTAATGTGGAAGACTCTGAGACACGTTTGTATGCTATATTGTTTCTACATCATGTGCTATTCTACTGCTTTGTTGTATTTTGAAAAATGTAATAAAATACTTTGAAAGATAAAGCCAAAACTTCTTTTTTTCCTTTTGGATGTAGTAGAGAATAATTAAAAACACTTTTGGGTATTTTATTTTTCTTCATCTGTGTGACATTGCAAAGATTTCTCTATGCATTCAGCACTGTAGACATAACAGGAAGTGAGAGAAACTCTCTCCAAAATGAGAGATATCCCCTCGTAGACAGTTTTCCACGAAACAATTGTCCTCATTGTTAGATTTCCCCACTATTTGTGTTCTGGTTCTGGATTATCTTCGCTTTGTGGGCTTGTTCACACCATGTCTGGACCAGAATGTTTTTTTGTCCGCACCTGAAATGCATCCCAATGTATTCCTATGGTATTTCTGGGCTCTGTTCACACCAGTCAGTACAGTACAGTCTGTTTCGGTGAGGGGAAAAAAAATGCTGCCTGTACTATTTTTTCTGGTCTGAAACTCACAAAAACGCATGCAAACATATAAAAAACACATAAAAATGAATGCAAACACACTGGAAGGTACTCTACTGCACATGAAAGCCCATTTTAAACTAATTTAAAATAAAAATGCACTGAAAATCGTTCAAAGACACGTCAAAAATGCACTGCATCACGTTTGCAGATCTGATCCAAATCTGGTCCGGACATGGTGTGAACAAGTCCTGAGTCTCGGTAACAATGGTCAGCAGGACAGATAGAGAGAGAGCGAATCTCCCTAGTGGGAACACAGCAATAAGTACCTGAAAGGAGTTCTAACCCTTAGCACCCTAAATATAGAAAACAAGTTTTGCCTTTATTAAGCAAAATAAACATGTGCTTAGGACATCAATGGGAGGGGGCACCACAGAGTTTTTTGCGCTAGCACTCATGCCTTTAAAGGATAAGTGCAATTTAAATAAATGTGCACTTACCCTTTTTGCCCCCCCCCCCCCCCTGAGCAAACAGATTCCATACTCACCCTCCTCAGATGTATACTTACTGAGATTCAACACCAAGGGCTTCTGGAGGTTGTTTACATCCCACTCCAATAGACTTCTATCACACAGTGCAGAGTGGGGTGTTCAGAAGTGTATAAAGGTCATCACAGTGTACAGAGTGGGGTGTTCAGAAGTGTATAAAGGTCATCACAGTGTACAGAGTGGGGTGTTCAGAAGTGTATAAAGGTCATCACATTGTACAGAGTGGGATGTTCAGAAGTGTATAATGTCATCACATTGTACAGAGTGGGGTGTTCAGAAGTGTATAAAGGTCATCACATTGTACAGAGTGGGGTGTTCAGAAGTGTATAAAGGTCATCACATTGTAGAGTGAGGTGCTCAGAAGTGTATAAAGTTCATCACATTGTACAGAGTGGGGTGTTCAGAAGTGTATAAAGGTCAAGACATTGTATAGAGTGGGGCCCCCCGAAGTGAGTAAAGGACAAAACAGCATACAGAGTAGGCCATTCAGAAGAACATAGCAGACAATACAGGGAATAGAGTCGGGTGCCAAGATGGAGATGGGGTGCATTGTGAAGAGAATTATGCAGAAACTACAGCTTAACTTTTCTACATCAAAGCTGGCTTTGGACAAGACAGAAACATTTACTTTAAGCTTGCCATACACAGCTCAACTGTGAAACTATGGCTGGCCCTGCCAACACCACCTGGCACAATAAACTTCACAGGAAAGATCAAAATAGTCAGACAAAAAAAGTTGGACAAACATTCAATGTTAGTGTATTCTGACAGTTGCGGTTGCCAAATGTCAGAATACAATAGCAGGCAGGGGAGAGTCCTCTATCTATGGTTTTTAGCATGGATGAGGTAAACAAGTATTTTCTCTCATTCAGCATGCTTGTAAGCAGAGCTGACCAGCAGGCCATGCCAAACAAGAACCAGAGTGTTAATGCCAGGCTACCCCCTAGTGCCTGCGTTACGTCACACCACATTGGTGGCCCAGGAAGTTGTCTTATTTCAAAAGCCAAAGACTCATTTATTAAACTTACTCAATTCTTTTGATTGACACGGGTACCAGTTCTGGTGGGCAGTGTCACTTTGGATTCACGCAAAGGATTTGATTTACTGAAGAAGTAAAGTATGTTCACTTCCAAAAAAAGCCAAGCTGTATTCACTTTCAATGCCAAATCATGTGCAGGAGAATTTATAAAAACAGTGCTTTGCCTTGCATCTGATTTACTGATTGATGTAAACTCAGATTATTAACTAAGCTAATCGAACATTCTTGACTTACTCTTCCTTCCAAAATCGTACCAGCAGGATAATTGGATTCCAAGTGTTTGCAAATGCAGAAGGGACATAAGACTATGACTTTGTTCCAGGGACTGATGTGCATGGTTCTCTGTAAAATGCTGCATAAAAAATGGAAGTGCATTAAAGGAGAACTATGGGGTTAAGTCTTTTCCCCATAGTTCTCCTTAGGGTAACGGGAGGACACAAACTAGCGTCCTCCCGTCACCCTAGGCTCAGTATACCGCGAGCTGTAGCTCGCGGTATACTGAGATGCCGCAGTATATCGTGAGCAGCTGCTCGCGATATATTGAGACGCCGCAGCTGAAGCGGATCCCGACAATTATGTCTGGATCTGCCCAGCTGCGTGACTGACAGCTGGCTCTGCCTATCTAAAGGCAGAGCCAGCTGTACCCGCCCCCTCCCCCGTCCGTTCCGCCAGTCAGCGCTGGCGGATTGGAGCGGGGAGGGGGGAATCCAGCCCCTCCCCTGTCACGGCAGAGAGCCGTGACAGGATCGAGAGGTGAGCGAACGCCGGTATGTGTTCGCTCACCTCCCGATCTACTGAGCCGACCTGTGACAGTCTCATTGACAGGCAGTTAGCTAAGTGATGTGACATTCAAAATGCACTTGTTCCAGGACAATGGCCAATCAAGTAGTGAAGGAAGGATAAAGATGGCAGCCTGGACTTGGGACCACATTTTTAGTTCAGCAATTATATCAGGTCTGGGATTGCAGACTAATGTTCTGAAGCTGCTTTAGAGGTTGTGTATTATGAAGGTGAGGCTCATAAATCATGCGGTAAAATACTGTAATCCTCCACTATTGTTTACTGTGGGGCTGAAAGAACAGGCAGGATCTATCGATATGAGTGTCTGTTTTCCACCTATACCCATGGATGATGGCATGAAAAACATGAATTCATCCTAAATTATCTCTAGTAATGCTGCCTTTTACAGCAACTCCAATGTGGCCAGTGAATCACTATTCATAGAAGTGCTGTAACACGTTGTTTCGTGGAATAATACATTATGGACAGAAACATTCAAGGACATATACTTGTTGCAATCCTTTATTTGTTACCTAGGTGAAACAGCTAATCTGAAAAGCGTTACAGGTCCAGACTAGCAAACTGACAATTGAGGTAGATTTCAGAGTATTCCTAGAACAGTGAAAGCTGATCAGCTTTAAACACCCCCTTTAAAAGGAAAATATCATGATTTTGATTCATTTTCATACAAATTCTTTATATCTATTTGTCAGTATGTATACAATGTGTTTGACAAAAATAAATGTAATACATAAAAATGGATTGCCAGATCACTATGGGTTATCAGAAGAGACAGAACAGCAGTAACTTCCTTCCTTGTGAATGGCTTTGTCTGATTGAAACTTCTGACTGACCCATCTGATAAGGGACAAGTCACTGTTGTGAGTTTCAGGTCTGTGTGTAAATTGCAGCTTCAGCTACAGAGCTATGTAACCAACAGGCGTTTTAGGACACTTCTGAACAAACTCTGAAAGATATGTGAATAGGAGACTGGCGCTCCACTTGCTAGGTAGAAAATATGCAGATTACTAATATATAATAGTTCATATTTACTCAACTATAAAAATAAACATATACTATAAAACTATTACAGATTACCAGTACACAAATGCTAATGTCAGCTTTGAACACACTCATAAGGACAGAACTTGGGTTCTTCAGCATGAAGAGGAACTTGCTGAAAGTCCAAAGAACATCTAATCTTTCCTTACTCTATCCAAGACAAGTAAAGTTTCACTGATAAATCTATGCTATCTTCTTTTTAAAAAAAAGTCCTTTAATGCCAGCTGATATTCATTTTTACCTGTACTTCTGTGATGTGAATCCCGTGAATGTTACAGTTTTGTGTCTGCATTTGATGTTTAGCTGCATATTCTGTCCAGCTAATTTACATCTAGATAAGAGACGGCAGGATATTGACAGTATTCCCCATATACAATAGATCCACACTAGATTTTGTGCCTGCAATGCACAGAACAGTTGGGCTATAATTAGAAAACATTATTTGCATAAGGCTGGTTTCATTATCACTGTTGCAGTTCTACTTTGTTGGCGCTCTACCTTATAAACCCCAAGCTATTCTTTAAGATCTGCAAAGATAAGGAGTGCTAGGAATAGTAAGGAGAGAAAAGGATGCATGAATTTCAATGATGGGGAAAAATAAGGCCGTGTAATAACTTTCTGTCCGCAAGCTTTTTAAATCCTGTACAAAAGGGAGAAGGAGCAAGAGACGGATGAGTGGACAAAATGGAAGATGGACAAATGGATGGAAAACTCGCATAGGTGGCCAGGTGGAATGAATGAGAAGGAGGATGGGGATGGAAGGTAAAGAATGGACAGATGGATTAATGAGGCAGGAAGGGATGGATGGATGGATTGTCAATGAATGGATGCATGGACACACATATGGGTGGATGAGATGGAGGAAGGAAGGAATAGATCAGAGAATGAAAATAAGAAAGAGATTCATGAAAGGATGGATTAATATATACTGTAGATGGGAGAGAGGAAGAGATAAGGCATTGGGCAGATGGATGAAAAAAACGGGCAGATGTATGGATACAAGCCCATTGAGGAAGGGAAGAATGATAGATTGTTTAGTTACATATAAGACACATGGATAAATATGGACATTAAAATATTATAAATGCTGAACCAGTAGCAGAAGCTCCTTATATATGAGGACACAGAGGCAGCTCTAGACTTTGTGAGGCCTTAGGTGAAACTCAAACACGAGGCCCAACTTACACCCATAATGAATAAAATGCAAACAATAATTAGAAATGAACTGTGATGATCAGTGATGGTAGAGGCAGACGTCCAGCAGAGGAGACCAGGGCTGGTGCAAGGATTTTTGCCTAACAGGCCCCTGCTCCTCTGCACCTTCAGGCATCTGCCTATGCAGCCTTATGCTAGTGCCAGCCCTGGTCAGGCGATCTGGGGAGGTGAGCTGACTAGGGTTGCCAACTTTTCTTCAAGCAAAACCCAAACACTCACAGCATTGCAATTTTTTTTGAGAATATACAGGAAAAAGCGAGGAGAGAGAGCCAGAAGAGAGAGCAAGGAGAGACAGCCAGGAGGATGAGTGAAGAGAGACAACCAGGAGAGAGCAAGGATAGACGGTCAGGGAGGAGAGAGCAAGGAGAGACAGCCAGGAGGATGAGTAAGGAGAGATAGTCAGGGGAGAGAGCAAGGAGAGACAGCAACCAGGAGAGAACAACCAGGAAATACGCTTTAAAACTAGCCTTGAATGACCTCTGTAGCAGCAGGCACTGTGGAGCAATTCATCCTCCAAGTCAAAGCAGAAGCAATGAATTTGTCCAAGTCCTTTCTCCGCAGCTCTAGAGAATCTGTTTTTTGTTTAATTCAAGATCAGAAGCATTGAAGGCTGCTGGGTCACTGGTGTGGGTGCAAAGGGAGTGGGACTGCTGAGAGATCAACTTTAGTGCTTTAGTTGTGAACTTTGAGAGATTGCTTTAAAGCTCATCCGCTGCTTCTTAAAACATATTTAAACCCAAAAACAAAAATGTAATATATTGCAGTTTACCATTCCTTAGATATGGTGGCTGCATTTTTCAGCATTTTTATCCTTTATTTTCATCCAGTAGTCCTGCGAGTAACACACTTCCTTTCCCTGGGGGGCTACACTCATTCCTCCACTGTATTTATGATGGGAGTCATGGTTGTCACCCAAGCTACTTCAAACTTCCCTTTCTTCATTTTCATTAAATGTGGGGTGGGCGTTAGTGGTTTACAGAAGGCAGATAACATTGTGTGTGCTTTAATTGCAGTTTACAAGTGACAAGCACATAGCATTTCTGGCTAAATCCATAGGTATTGTTTGTACTAACTGGAAGAGATCTTCGGCTTATGTAGCCACCACATCGAAGTAATCTGCATTTTGTGATGATTGGGCTACAGGCTTATTTTAAGGCCATTTAAAACAAATGTCTTAGAGGAGCTCTTGCACATAAAGAAATGTGTCTTTATGGATGGTAATCTCTTTTACAGCCTGCACTTCATGTGCCTACCCTCTGCAGTAACACGGAGGTATATGCTCCTGTGGACACATAGATATCAGCCGTGTCAGAGGTTGTGGTGACTTGTCTTATGGTGTACAACAGCATAAAGTTTCCCAGCACACTCACCAGCCAGCATGCAAAAAAACAACTTGTCTAACAGCTAAGGTTAAAAACAGAGGTTTTAGATACACGTCTTCTGCAGAATATTTGAAAGCCGCACAGCCTCGTCAAGTCACCTCTATGTAGTGCGGTCAAAGCTCTAACCTAGGAGAGTCTCCATCTCCAGCATAATTGTCGGGATCCGCTTCAGCTGTGGCGTCTCAGTATACCGCGAGCTGTAGCTTGCGGTATACTGAGCTTAGGGTGATGGGAGGACGCTAGTTTGTGTCCTCCCGTTACCCTAAGGAGAACTATGGGGAAAAGCCTTAACCCCTGGAATAGTTCTCCTTTAAGAGAAAATTGACAGTCCATATATTTTCTATTCTAAAACTATTTTTTTGTTTAGTTTAATCAGCATTCAGCACAGATCATCTTAATAAATTTCACATGTTTATGTCTGAATACAACAGATGTAAACACGTTAACACATTTAGCTTATTTGCTGTAAGATTAATTCATGGTAAACAAGATACAGATGCAGCAGGCTATATTAATGTGAGACTAGGAACATCGTATACAATCAATCTACCACGGACTTTGCTGCTTTTCAGGTCATTACATCAGTTGTGTATTGTGCAGAATACGTTTGCTTGCAGCTCCTATAGAACATTTTGGTCAATAATGATCAGGTTATTTACAGAATCACTACAGAATGTTCAGAGCTAAAGGAACACGGAAACATATTTAAATAGCACACACTGTGTCTTCCCAGTAATATCTGACATACGTTAAAACCATATCATGCTAGGATCACTTGATGGCATTATTCAAAGAAGAGTTTGCATTCTCAAGTTCAGCAACTCATAACAACCGAGTAGAGTTCATCTTGTACTGACTTCACGTCATCATAGTGGATTTGATTCGTTGATATGAGTCACTGTGCATACAGATCAGCACTTAAGTATAAGAAAGAATATTGAATAAGGCCATGAATGTTATTTTATGTAAAAGCTCAATTCAGATAGTGATGTTTCTTTTGCCATGAAAGAAAATAGATCACCCACACAGAGTAGTGATGTGGAGGACAGCGAAAGGAATCACTGACTACAGGAGGAGGCATCAGCAGATGCAGCTACATTAGCCTTGTGAAATTACCGTATTTGCCGACGTATAAGACGACTCGGCGTATAAGACGACCCCCTACTTTTTGTGGTAAAATATAGGTTTTGGGCTATACTCGTCGCATAAGACGAGTATAGCCCAAAATAATGTTTAAATGCACCCAATAACATCCATGGCGGTATTCCCGAGTGTGGCTCGGGGTTAATTTTCAGTACAATAAGCGGTAACCCCGAGCCACACTCGGGATTACAGTCTCTTACCTTGTCCACTATCCCCGCTGTGTCCTCCGTCTTCGGCTGAGTCAATCACGGCAGGCTTTGTATTAATGAATACAGGCTTTGTATTCATTAATACAAAGCCTGCCGGGATTGGCTCAGCGCGGTATACTGTATGTAGCCGAAGCTACATACAGTATACCGTATCCTTCTGTATGTACCCAGCGTATAAGACGACCCCCGATTTTAAAACCCATCTTACACGCCGGTAAATACGGTAGTGAATGTAAGCACAGATAACCAGGTCACTACTTGGTACACCAAAGCCTGATGGCGTAAGACCAATTAAGCACTCATTGCTCTAGTGGAATGGACAGTTAACAGTAGCAGAAGCTCCTTATGTATGAGGACATTAGCCTAAGGCCTTTTTCACACCAAATGCAGAGCAGATCTGCTCGCGTTTCTGCACACGCACATTAGGTCTTTTGACGCGTTTTTTTATGCATTCAGTTGCGTTTTTTTTTTATACAGGATGCTAATAATGTTATGAGGTCATTTCCTTATTCCTCTGACCTTGTATTAGCTGTTCTTATTATTTCCTGCTTCCTCTGACCTTGTCTTACATGTAAATTGGTAATATTATATTGGTAACTGACTGACAGCTGGCTCTGCCTATCTAGAGGCAGAACCAGCTGTATCCGCCCCATCCCCCGTCCGTTACACCAGTCAGTGCTGGCGGATCGGAGCGAGGAGGGGGGAATCCAGCCCCTCCCCTGTCACGGCAGAGAGCTGTGACAGGATCGAGAGGTGAGCGAAAACGCCGGTATGTGTTCGCTCACCTCCCGATCTACTAAGCCGACCTGTGACAGTCTCATTGTCACAGGTCGGCTAGAACTATGAGGTGAGTGAAAAGCACTCACCTCATAGTTCTCCTTTAATTACCTTAATTTTAACTTGCACATCACACAATGCACAGATTTATCACATTGAACAGGAGTTCCTCAAAAGTACTACTTTGGGCAGCTTCAACCGCCCCACCCTCCATTGTGTTGGTGTGGGACTGCATATGGGATATAATATCATAGCCAGCCACACAAGCAGCAGGTTAAGCAGCTGCATGTGTCTCAGTGACCAAACAGGGAGGTGAAGTGTGATAAGGAGGGGTAGTGTGGTGGAAGGGGGGTGGATGGAATACTGCACTTGAGGGAAAGTTCATGAAAACTACTATGATTAATAAAAAAGCATGCCATAACACATAGAAGTACTCACCACAACTCTCCTTATCAGTCTTGGACATATCCTCATATCCAGGGAAAACTCTTTCAGCTATTGAGCTCCACTGATCAGCCTTCCTCCTATTATTTTTATATTGTTAATGCCTGTTGTCATACAGCTCAGGGCATTCTTCCACCATGCTGATGAATCTCTCTGAGTCACAGTGCTTGTCCACCATTGTTCCTTCTGGTCACCAGATCACAAGATCACTTTTTTTCACAGACAGGAAGTGATCAAGGAAGATTAGGTCATCACACATGACCATAGAGTTTTTTTTCTGTTTTTTTTTACTTCTCTGCTCTGCATCTGGAACGCATTTGGTGTGAACAAGCCCTAAGAAATAGTTTGGTGAATCCATTTAGATATGGTGAAAGAGGATGCCACAGAACCATTGTGTTGCCCATCCATGATTACAAACAGGGAGCCAGTCTTCTTAAGAGAAGAAGTACCAGTAACATTCACCCATACTCTAAAGGCCCACAGTACATCAAACCTGTGATGAACTGGAGTGAGGAATAGTGACAGTAAAACAATCCGCTTGTTAAAGTGAAAAGAGGTGACATTCTTCACTAAAAATGAAAGCCTAGTTCTCAGGACTACGTTATCCTTGTACAGGAAAAGAAAGAGCAGCTTGAAAGATAAACTACTAATTCTGAAACCAATATCAAGGAATATCTGTAACAAAAATAATTCAAGGCAAAAAAAGTATAGTCTTATACATGGAAAAATACAGTAGGTACCCTATAATCGAGAAGAATGTACTCTTGCCCCCTGTGATAGTTTTCCAGTTCAAAAGCTGCTCCATAAATTAACAAAGTATGTAGGTAAACTCATCTATTGCATTACAAAATTATGTGAACATTACAGTTGTGCTTCTCCCAGCACCGCTGGGGAGTCTCCATAGTACAATGCATATAGGAGCTAGGAAAGCCACATAGTAGGGGGTTCATGGACTGAAGCACCCCACAGAGCTTCAACGTATCACAAATGAAAGGTTAAGCAGGTGACGGTGAAAATTTGGGGGGAGATATTTCAAGGCCCATGGGGACCATACTTTCCCAAAGTTAGCCATTTTATCATCCAAGATCGCAGTCATCTTAACACTGCTCATCATTCACGTGACTTTGGAAACTACCTCATATGAAGTCAATGTGGTGGAAAGCCAAGATTTGGCTATAGCCTTTACTGCAATAAAAATTAAAATGATAAGCTGGAATTGTAAGCTAGTGACCCCATCTGTTTTTTTGAGGCACAAAGCCTCAGCAGGGTTTTCTGGTGAGAGGCAGCTGGTTGGAGGACTAGGATGACAAGCGTGACCGGGATGTAAAGATACCAATAAATGTGATGTCCCGTGGGTCTGTGGAGTTCATTTTTTTCCTTGTTTCACATGAAGGTCTTTGGTGAGTCAATGATGAAATAGGTGTTTATTGTTTGGTAGCTAGTTGTCTATAATTTGCAAACTATTGACAGGAGCACCATAAATGAGAGAAGGTTCCTATATTCTTGCATCCTCTAAAGCACTGGTGAGGCTTTTAAATTATATTTGTGTACACAGCCCTGTACTAAGTACCACTGGGAAAGCAGATTAGCGTTTGTTTTCAGTGCATTCACATTGGGGGAGCAAGTTCTTGCTGTCTGCTATATTTGAGCACAGTCTTCTTCCTCTAAGTGTATATTGAGGTTCTCATTCCATTTGGCCATGTATGCAGGGGGTAATTTCGGGGGGCGGGGTCACTAGAGAGTGATAGAGTGAAGAGATGCCGAGTGATTAACCCAGCCGAAGTGAACCAAACGCTGTTTGGCTATTCACTTCAGTCTTGTACGACTGATTTCAGCGGTACATTGGCTGCCTTCGGTCAGCCGAACATGCTCAGCATGTTCTGCTGAGCCTGAAGTGCAGAAGGAGTTCAACTCAGCCGATCGAACATCTGGATCTGCTGTGCCGGAGCACCAGCAGCTCACTCACTGCTGTTTGCCCATATTCTCATAGGGGCTGAACGACAGTGAGTGAATAGCCGAATGCCGCCGAGCGCCATTTGGCTCGGCTATTCCGGTCGTTACCTCCGAGGTACAGAACAGAATAGAAATGAGCGAGAAAAAAAAAAAGTTGAAAAATATTTGAAAAATGTAAAAAAAAATAGGAAAATTACAAAATAAATAAAAATATAAAAAAAACTAAATAAAAAATAAAGTCGCATGCGGCGGACTCCCGCCGCATAATGAAGCATCTGATAGATGCCGGCAAAAGAAAAACAATTGGGCGGAGCTAGCGGTGACAGCTAACTCCGCTCAAATGTTTCCTATTGGCCGGCACCTCTCAGGGTCTTCTTTCAGATCCTAGCCAATGAATAGCAACTAGGAGGAGTCGGCTGTGACGTCTCGGCCAGCTCCGCCCAGTTATTGTTTAATGACAGATCAGCTATGAGATCACGGTTAGCTCCGCCCAGCTGTCATTTGCAGTGAAAACGGCTGGCTCTACGGTCGACCTTTCTCCACGCTTCGTCTGTCACTACGGCTTAGCTGAGCTGAAGCATATGGGCTTGGCACGGCCGCCTTCGGCTGTTGTACGGGCTATTGTGAATAGCCCATAAAGCAGCACGTCGGTTTGAGTGAACCGATGGGCTCCGGCGGCCGGAGCGAGCCGAAGGATCAGTCGAAGCTACGGCTAGATCCTTCGGCTCTTTAGAGAATAACCCAATTAGATTTGAATGTCGTGAAGGAGGGGTGGGTGAGGAGTCAAATTTTATGGTGTTCATTATAAAATGTTTTTATAACATTTTAATCTAGAGAGCTTAAAATGGTCCCTTAATATTTGGAAGTTGTTGATCCCGGTTGGGGAGCAGAGCCAATTTAAATGAGTTCTGCAAGAGATGAATCATGCTTTAACATTTTGTGGGCTCTCCCATCCTGGTGAGAAAGAGCGATTGTAGAGGATCAATTGTTCAGGTAGCATGGGAGATGTAACTGCTTCCTTGGTAGAAGCCAAAGAAGATTATAAACAGATACAGGGTAGATGTCTATGGAGTCTAAGCAAACCCAGAGGGTTTTTTTTTTAGTAGTGTGATATTTTGCTCTGCTAGCTATGAGGCATGATAATATTTGATTATATATGGGACGCCAAGTGCACCAGTCAGTTTTGGTAAGTATAACATGTCTAAGGGGAGCCGTGATCTTATATGGTTCTATATCAATCCAATGATTTCCCCTTGGCATGCTCAGAGTTCAGGGGAGGCAACAGGTACAGGGAGCCCCTTTGATATTTTGTTATCCCTCTTCCCATGTAAGCAAATCAGCTGACCAGCACTTAAGCCAGAAGATCCTGGGAAGCACCACAGAGGACGTAGAGATCGTAGACAAAAGAGCACCAGTGCCATGTTACAGAGCTACTTTAGTTCCTGTACAATCTAATTAGTCAGGACAATTAATCCTGATGGTGCCTGGCATACTCCATTAAGATGTAAGACATCAGAGATAATAGGTACCCTCCATCAACTTATTTTGCTTCATAAACTAGATACTAAACATAACTTAGACCGTACTGATAAATTCTTTCACACTTCTTGGCATCTGAATGCACACTAGACCAACTTAAAGATATTGGGGTTGATTTACTAACCTTATAAACACGCCACGAACAAGTATACACCTCTGTAGTGTGTTCCCTCCCAGCATGATCTATTGGTGGAATCTAGACACCTTTGTAGTGTGTACACACCCAGCAGGTGTGTTGTGTAAGGCCCTGCATGAATTGCAAGGTGATGTTGTGTAAATTAGCTCTACATTGTGTTGCTTGCGTTGATGAATCCAGGAATGTAAATGCATGAGCTAACCATTTTTGTCTAAACTGTGAAGCAGCATTATATATGCATCATGTGCATGATTTTTCCATATATGGCATTAGTGGAAATATGCTTTTAGAGGCTTTTTGGTTGATAAATACGTTTTGCTGTGTGAAAATCACACGCACCTAGTGCGTGCGTGTGTTTAGGTTAGAAAATCACCCCCATTATGTCTCTATTTCAGCATTCCAAATGGTACCTCCAAGCTCAGTCCACCAGCTCCTTTGGTAAACTCAATGTACTATGAACTAGGTCCACCTAGGTATTGATACCGAACAACCGAAACACCTAATCCGGTAATGATGACCCTGATCTCTATCTTCCCATCATACCCCCTTTAACAATCAGAAGCCCTTTCCATACCTCCATACCCCCACACTCTCTTCCCTTTCTGATGAGTCTCACACGCCACCCATGTCAGTTACCTGATTGAACATTACATTAGTAATAATTAGTAAATAATAACATTAGTGTAAATTGACATCTACAAGTCATGTATGTCAGAACATGGTCTACATTGCCAATTTACACACTTTGTCATCTGTTACCATCTACCACTGATATGAGCCTATGTAGTTTTGTTATTTCGTCTTGTTTTTCTAGTATTGTATGCAATTACCAGATATATGCAGACGCCTTCTGTTTGGAGTCATGTCTCATGCCTTTGTATCAACAAACATTGAATAAAAACCTACTTGCTTAAAAAAAAAAAAAGATGTAAGACATTTTTGCTGGGGCCAAAACAGACCCTAGCAACAATCCAGCAATAGTATATGGGGATCTGGCAATGGATTCTAACTTCCTATCAAAATGATCCTTAAAAGAGGGAACCGTCTCTCCTGGAATCAATGTCCACTTGTTTAATGTAGAAATGGGCAGATCCACCACAAGTAGGGTAGCCTATTTCTTAGTAAGGTCCTCAGCAAACAGGCAGCAGACTGACACACCTTTTGGTCCTTACTACACATAGCTGCAACACAAGTGTGAATAGGACCTAAGAGATTGTGGTACATCAAGGCTTGACATACAGATACACCTTCCTATCACCGAGTAACCTAAAAAATCATTTAAGTCTCTGGCAGTTATGACATTAACCTCAGTGACTTATTTAGTCCCAGCTGGTTTTGCTGAAATAAAAAAAACTGACATCTACATAAATGTCATTATACAGCAAGTAACTAAATGTGGTCCTGCTTCTTACGGTCCATGGCTAATTCGGGGTATTGCATGTAGAGAAAATGAGTGTGTGCTTATTTTTGATAATTTAACCTGACTGTCATACAGTGATGATGGTAGGGTGAGACCACTGACTCATGGCAGTTACCTTCTAACTTTAGATGGGTACACTTTAGGCCCCGTTCACATGTAGCGACTTATCGCGCGATTTCCGCCGCGATATCGCGCATTTTTGCCGCACGATATCGCGAGAAGTCGCCGGCTAATGATAGTGAATGGAGCTGTCTTAGCTCCATGTCGCGGTCGCAAGTCGCTTCTACCGGACCCTTTTTTTGGCGGATTTTGCTTTTTTTCTATGGAGCCCGACGGAGAAAGTCGCGCTAACGTTGCTGGATCGTCGCTGGAACGTCGCCCCGAAAGTCGCGCTATATCAACAAAGCGCTAATTGTTCATCTGAAATATGGTGAGCAATAGGAGTCGGTGAGTGCGGCCAGATCTTATCTTTGAGCACGGTGGAGACTGGAGAGCACTGATTCACTAATTGTTTATGCATTCACGGACGTGGTGTTGATTATGAGAGTTGGAAGATATATCCTCACATATTTCAAGGACTTTATTCTATCATCAGCACAGGCATTGTGCAACACAGGTGTTGTGTATGACATAAAACTGTTTATCACATTTTATAATATTTTTCTCACATTTTAGGAATATTTTGAGTTTGAAGCGCAGTGCTATTTTCTTTTAACCCCTCCAGTGCCTCATACCAATAGCGGACCTAAGGAACAAAGGGCCCTGGTGCAAAAAAAATTTTTGCCCCTCCAAAAAAAACACAGGGCTCGGTCGGCTGTCACTTTCTCTCCTCCCCGCTGGGACACAGAGCAGCGCCCAGCGGGGAGGAAAGAAAGCACGGATGCGCCGCTGTATCAGCAGAAAAATTGCACTTTCGGCATTTAGCCAAAAGTGCCATTTCCGGCCGATATGTTTTTGTGGCCGATATATCGGTGCATCCCTAATATTTACAGCAATGCAGAATGGCACAGGCTATAGAGGACTACATATCCCAGCAATACTTTATATAACAATAGCATTTCTGTATAAAGCACTGCTGAGATTTGTAGTCCTCTATAGGGGGTCCCATTGTGCATTGCTGCAACAGTACTTTATACAACATTAGGCTACAAATAATAATTATTTTAATGAATTATTTACCCTTACCTCTTCTGGCTGGTCTTCTGTCTTCACCTGTTTCCTATGTGTTTTGTTTGCTGGGTCCTCACTGCCATCCGAGGCCCAATGATGTGCCTGCAGTGCTGTCTTCAGTGCCTCCTTGTTCCGCTGCTCCCTACTCACAGCGGCCGGCGGACAGGCCCCCCATTTCAGTGCGTCGCGGGGCGGCCCACCCCGTATTTTGGAATGTCAGGTGTTAAGATCAGTATCTGGTGGCTGGCGGGCCCCCCATTTCTGTGCCGGGAGTGTCGGATGACACTCCCGGCGCAGAGACTGGGGGCCCGCTGGCTGCTGGATACCGATCCGATGCTACTAGGTGGCCGAGGCACCGGCTGCAGTCCAGCCACTACCTTACCCCATCTCATATATATAAACTCCCCATCTCGCTATATACACATTGCCCCCCCCTCCCATCTTGCATCTCTCTCTCCATTGCCACCTCTGTACAGTGCCCCCTCTCTATATACATTGCCACCCTCTCTATACACATTGCCCCCTCTATATACATTGCCACCCTACCCCCTCTCTATATACATTACCCCCATCCCGCACACAGACGAACGAGCCCAGCGGAGTGGGCGCGGACTGGTCAGTAGCAGCAGCGCGCTGCTACAGTGTAATCTGCCACGCTGTGTCAGATTACACAGCGCGGCTCCTGATCCGGGTCAGCATTCTATCACCATGGCAACCATCGGCAGCCGGCGGGCCCCCATCTCTGCGCCGGGAGTGTCGGATGAACGGATGATTCGACACTCTCGGCGCAGAGATGGAGGGCCCGCTGGATACCGATCAGGTGCTGGGAATGTGACGGGCCCCCCCAGGCCGAGGCCCTGGTGTGCCCGCACTGGCGGTAGTTCCGCCACTGCCCCATACATTAGTGGTGTTGTGAAAATTTTACTAGGATGTGTTTTTAGTGTAATATTGTCATCGTGTCTCTTAGTGTGCGGATTTCTGCATCACGCTCGATTGGAGCGTAACCCGGATTATTAGGCACTAAGGGTAAACCATTGGAGTGGATATGCGTGGTGGAGCAATGGGGGAGTGTATGGACGCCAGCTAGGGCCCCTGCGCAGTGCACTGATTTATTGGCGTGGCGTGTATGCACTTGCTTTGAGGACATAGTATTATTTAAGATACATATCTGCCTTTTTGAAAGGAACGTGCGTTCGTATTTCTGATGCGTCTGATCAGCGCGCTGGAAATGGTATGGCATTGTCCCTGCAGATAAGCTCACATCCATGCGAATCATAATAACTTTATTGGGCATTGCTCACTGAGCAATGCTGGATAAAGTTCGCTCCCGTGGTAACAGGAGATTAAAAATGGCGTCGCCCATGTGCAAGCATGCTGCTTCCTTTGTGTAAGTATTTTTGGCGGGAAATCCATTACACATTGTTTTCCATTGTTAACAAATGTGCACGTGAAACATGAACTAGCAGCTGGAAACTGTGCACGATGCTTCACATGCATGAGCATACACTCCCCTTTTCTATTGTCTATTCACATGTATACATGTGTATCATTGGCTGGCTCTGTGTTCTATTGATGTATGAGGAAGTGGTGGCTGTTGTGGCCAGGACTTCCTGCTGATACCCCTATAAATAAAGAAATCTTCCTCCAGTCAGAAGGACAGCGACTGAGGATCTGACGAGACAACAGCGAGTGTCTGCGTTTCCTTGCTGAGCGCGTTCGGCCAAATTATACAGGGAGAGCAGAGAACTGTGCTTTTAAGCGCAGCGGATTTAAATACGATATTCATTTCTATAACAGTGGTCAGTGAAAGAAATACCCCCTTAGATTGGTGGGATAAGAGTCTATTTACACTGGTCGTCAGTGGAAAGAATGCCATCACATTGGTGGTTCCCCTTGTGATGGCATTCTTTCCACTGACAGCCAGTGTACAAAAGACTCTTCTCCCACCTAAGGGGGTACCTTGTATTGTAACTGTACTGTAGATACCCCATCTAAGGGGGTACCTTGTATTGTAACTGTACTGTAGATGCCCCATCTAAGGGGGTACCTTGTATTGTAACTGTACTGTAGATACCCCATCTAAGGGGGTATCTTGTATTGTAACTGTACTGTAGATACCCCATCTAAGGGAGTATCTTGTATTGTAACTGTACTGTCTCCCTCCATTTTGTAAAGAGCTATGCAAACTGCTGGCACTATATACATTCTGTATAATAATAATAATATAATATTCTACAACTTCCTGATCATGCTAATGTATCATGAGCTGTAGATATCATTTCAGCAGGGGTTCCCACAGACCTAAACATTTCCTACAGTTTTCTTCTGAGATAAAACGTTGACAAAGTCTGTTCTAAAGTGACAGTTAGCTGGACTGCCACATAAGAGTTGATTTACTGTAGGCAGAAAAAGGCTGTTCACTTAGCAAAGGAGTTTTTCCTTAGCTTAGTGAAAAAGAAAATAAATGCAACCACATCTAAGGACTGATAAACTTCAATATATTACATTTTTGTTTATGAGTTTAGATGCACTATAGGGTACCAAGAGACAGAGTTGAAAGTTATTGTAACAGTTGCAATTGGGCGAGTCTAATGAATTGCACTGTAAAGCTGGCCATACATCTTACAATTATCTGCAGAATTTTTATGGTCAGATGGAAAAGGTGCAACAGATTCCTCCATCTGCACTTAACTGTGTGGATGGAGTAATCTACACCTGGGCCAAGCTTCCGTAATCTTGCTGGTCGGCCCCGCTGGCTCTCAAAACACCTGAACAATGCCGGCATCCAATCAGATTGTTCAAGTATTTTGACAGCCAGCGGGGCCGACTAGCAAGATACTGAAGCTTGGCCCAGCGGGAGATTCCTCCATCCGCACAGTTTAGCGTAGATGGAGGAATCTGTTGCACTTTTTCCATCTGACCATCGAAAATCTGCAGATAATTGTAAGGTGCATGGGCAGCTTTAGACTCATGCAGATAGATTGCATTCAGGGGCAACCATCTGCAGGGTAATCACATGCAAATGGCTGCGGCCCTGTCAGCTGTTCGCATGAGTCCCAGGGACCAATTTGTGAGACTGTCATCCCCAATCACACACCTAATCTGGCTGTTTTTGGGTGATCAGGAAACAGTCTTGAGCTGGCCATTGATGGCTCCAATTTTATCAGACTCCTCCCTAAGCGGCTGAAACTTGAGCTGGGGGCGGCCCTGCAAGCACCACCTGACTGGACAAAAGTTGATTATAAAATCAAATGAGCTGGGTTGAAAATTATTGGATGAAGAGCAACTGCATTCTATCAGACAATGTGATTGTTTGTGTACTCAGGCATTTGCCGAGTGACGGAATTCAATGGCCAGCAGTGTGAATCCTCCATGCACTCTAGATTTGATTGATGTCTCTTGTTCAGCCCGTGGGCTAAAATACCAAAACTCAAGGTCCCTATGGCCAGCATTAGATGGGCGGCCTCTGATGCTGCAGATTGCCCACTATTGGACAAACAATTAATCAGGCAGGTTAACAAACCTGCACAGATTACCCCACCCTTCCTCTCCTAACGATAACAAGTCATTTTGTCCAGATGGGAGTCAGAGAGCAATTAGGGATGCAGGCAAATTCAAGATTCATGGGCACCTTTACATAAGAATGCTCATTAATGACACAGAGACAAGAATAGTTAGGCAGAACCAACCCATGCTTTTATTTCCATTGCATATAAAAATTTCATATGAAGATATTGATGTACAGTACTATCCCATAGGCTGTTAAAGAGGCTAAGAAACCTTGAAAATCATTTGCAGTGTTCACATAGGATGGCATTCTACGGACATACCCCCCAAAAAAAAGAAAATATAAATAAAACCAAAATATACAAACCCAAGTCAACGGCATAAATGATTTTGGGTTTCATTGTAGTTTTAGAATCCCTTTTTTTCAAATAAAGTTTAAAACAAACAAAATAAAAGAGCAATCAAAATCCTTTGGACCAGGGCTGCTAAAATCTACAGTTTTTGTGTCAAAAAGGAGGCTCTGATTAGTTATGAAAAAGAAACTCCCCTTGCACCGTCTTAATGGCTGGGCAGTGATGGAATGGAGCGGAGCGATCAGTGTCGTCTAAGAGAAACCAGTGCTCATGGGTTTAACTGGCCAGAAAGCACAAGTAGCAATCAATGGGAAAAGAGAACTGGGCAAGGATAGAACCGTAGCTTACCATGACCATTAACTGCATGGCACGCCCGTGTATTATAAAAAAAACAAAGCACGTTTGCTTCAACACTATGGTAAAGTACACCCATCATTTTGAGGCATTAAAATACGTCACTTGACATTACTGTGCATGTACAAAAGCCAACGCAGTTGAGTTTTGGACATAACGTAGGGAGAAGAAAGACCATTTTTAAGGCCACAGGCCTTAATAACAGTTTGGTCATTAGGATATCCCCCTAGACTCTTCTCCCATTCGACCTGTGCAGTTAAATAACATAAATAATATAAAGATATGTGTAATTATCTAACCATTATAGTGCAACTATACATCTCTGTACAATGTTCTCTACTGTACACATTACTTTTTTTTTTTCCTACAAAAAAGAAAAGCTTTGGATTCCTAGAACACTAACAAGTGTTGTTGTGAAACGTAACACATAGAAAAGGCTCTAAATGTTCTATACATGCAGCAGATTAAGTTATATATTGAAAAAAATGCTACAAAAGGGCCAACTTAACCCTTCAATACAATAGTGTAGTGTCCATTTAGGTGCACGTAAATGATATATTGCTTTGGTGGACGGAGGGAAGTATAAATGAGTGGCACTAATGAAGATATAGTATAGCAAGAGTACATATATATGCTGGATTATTGTATTAGGATTTTCTGGAGTTGGTGTTTCTTCAAAACTTAGAGTATCAAGACTTAAATGTAATATTTATTCGCAATATTACAGTAAACTGTTTAGCAGGGTTGCCTTGCCAGATGGGTTCATGTTCAAAATAGGTTTTCTGGTTTCATTAACTTTATGATGTTTCAGTTGGACGTAGGTTATGTTTTATTGAGATTTTGGTTGTGATATATTTTTTATTACATCCTTTAACCCTTTTGCTAAGGAGCCCTCTAAACTTATAGAAGATTGTTTTTTTTTAAGTAATCATATTTGTTTGTACAATATTTTTATACTCTGAATACATTTTTACTTATCACCTGAATATATATCTGAAATATGACGGATTAATGAAAACTGACCTATATGTAAACTTTAATACAATAAAATGTAATACAATGTTTATCTGTAGAGTTGGATGAGAGGTAACTGGGATTCTCAAGCCTTTTCATATATAAAACACAGCTCGTGTGTTGCGCACAAAAGACTTGAAAGCAGAAACCAAATATAGCCTTATAAGGAATTGGTTAATAGGGGTAATAGGAGTTTGAATACAACCATCTTGAAACACAACCCCCCCCTGCCCAACAACCCCCTCCAAGCTAATTACGAATGTGTAAAATGACTTGATTTCTATAATAATTATAACTTTTTTTAAAATTGTGTAAAAACAAGCATACATTTCTCTTGATAAACCCAATTTACCAAATAAAATACAAGCAATTTTAATATCCGGGAAATATCTAGACTGTCTGATTCAGTTTAATACTAAACCCTATGAACTGGTGAAACCTCAGAAGCAATAACATGGCGGGTAACACTAGCTAACAGTATGAACCTAACTTATAGATTTTTTTTTTTAAACAAAAGTTGTTTAAATATTGTTTATATTTTGTTTGTAGACAAAAAATACATGAATTAAAAAAAAAAAAAAAACCCTAACATTGAAATGCCCAGCCTTCTCTCTTCTCCTTTTCCCAAATGCAGCAAAACACAATAAAATATAGTTCAGAGTTAAGGCACAGCCCTGGGACCAAAGACCTGCAGCTTTAAATTTAGCATATTTTTTTTTTAAGTTTTTTTTTTCTTTAAATTTTCCTAAGAAGCTCTAAGGTGACATTATAATACAGAAGAAAAAAAATGTACAAGGAGTAAATATACAGAATATTCATTCTCTCACCAAGAGTTTCAAGATATAAGAACACCACCCAGTTAAAGATGATGTCATAATAAGAACTGGTATTTTACAATTAACATTATATTATGTACATTACAATAAATACATGGTTGTAAACAGAGACAAACAAGACTGTATTACAGGTAAGGTCATCCGGTGAGGAAAATAATGAATGGCACAAAGGTAATAAAAAATAAATATGTATATAGTTAAAAAAAAAATAAAACAAACACTCAAAACAGCTTTCTGAAAATCCATTTCATTCAAGTTTTTCTTTTTTTTCCCCTTAAAGCAGTTTTTGTACCTTTTTAGCCAATTTTCCCACCAAATCTTTAAAAAGAATGGTGAAACATTATAAAAACAAATAAAAAGCTTTTATTTTGACAACAGTAACTTGCAAGCTAAAGTATACTGTTATGAAACCAAGACATGGCCATGCAGCACCGAATGGGTTGCATTATTCTGGCAAATGACAAATTTGATAAAAAAATAAAATAAAAGACACTTCTTAACCGTGTGGTATATAAAGCCATGTGCAATGTTTCGATACACTTTGGCAAACAGGACAAAAGGGAAGAAAAAAAAGAAAAGAAAAGGATTTTACAGTGCATTAGATTAGATCTACAAAAACAATGTTTTTGATACTCATTGATTGTCCATGAATGATTTTTTAAACGTTTTTTTTCTTCTAATTTTGCATGATGAATGGAGTGACGTGATCTGTATTATGAAACAATTTCCATTAGTGCAGCTGTTAACCCTTTCAGGTCTATCTTTATTTTTGGAAATCATATTGCTTTTTTTTTTTTTTTTCATTGTTTACATTCCAGGCACTCAATGGGCAGGAAAAGAGGGAGGGGTATGAATGATTAGTGTAATAGAGGATCTCAACATGTAAGACAGCACTACTCAAAGCATCTAAGATGTTGCTGGAGGTACAAACTGCAAGAGAGACTTTTCTAAGTTTGAAGGTGAAACACAAGTAAGAGACACTTAAGGCTACGCCAAAGGCCGAAGTCCTTTGTAAAGAACTTTAAAATAGTTGTTTTGTTTTTTTTAGTATTTTTTTGTATACTTTTAGTCAAAAATGTTTTTGGCCATTATTACACACAAACAACATTAGTCTGCATGCAGTAAGATGCATTACTACAGGTTACCGATGATCTTAGGACTAGACACACAATTTTTAGCAGTACAAAAAGCATTGCTAGACAGATTGCTCTTGCAGCACTGATAATTCAAATATATATATATTTTTATTTGTAGCGATATATTAAGTGTGTAGTCGGATGCATACAATTCTGTATATTTTTGGTTTGTAATGATAGGTTAACTGTCAATTAGGTGTTCGAAAGAAGTATGGAGAGGTTGGATGTTAGACCTGTCCATACTATTCTATATTAGACTCTATTAAATGGTGGAATAGAAAAGTGCAGAATGGACCACAGATGGCAACCGTGGAGTTTGTTTTTGGAGCACATTAGAAATGAAAGAATCTTGCCAAGGGCACACCTAAATCCTTTCCGACACAAATGGAATACTTGTAATAATATGTATGTACATATAAAGTGAATGTTAGGGGAAAAAAGTGTTTTTTATATGTGTGTGTGTGTGTGTCAGGGAAACAAAAAAATTAAATAAAAATACACACACAATAAGTCTCTCCAAAATAAACCATTTCCCCCGGTTTTGTCTGTTTAAACAGGCTGTACAGAAATAATTGCATTTTGTACACACAGTAAAATGTTTTGTGTTCACTGAAGGACACAGCGCAGATCAGTAGATCTTCACTGTGTCCTTCAATGAATGAAAGAGAGATACTTGCCGATACTGCCATATATTGAGCTCCTAACATCCTGTAGTGAGCTGACAACGATGCCTTGGTTGCACTGGAACCCCAAGCAGTATTATCAACCCAGCCTGATTTTTCCTCTTCGGTGACAGAGATAGATTCTGTAGTGCAGAAGGGAGAACTCAGGCAGAACTCCAGCACTTCAATACCGTTTGTTATTTCAATGCAGCGAAGGCAGTGTTGTCAGATTACTACTAGAAATGAGGAGTTCTCTGAATCGCAGGCACATCAACAGGTATATGTCCGCACTTGCAGCATTTGTAACGAGACAAAACATTGTGAAATGGGTCTGTATTGCAGAAATGTGCTGCATTTTGTAATTTTTTTCCCCAGACATACACTTTAAATGGACTCTTTCGAGTCCCTTCTTATCTGGATGAGTGAAGACAACAAACCTGTGCGGATAGTGGCCTTCCTTCAACTCCTTGGCTCCTGATAAATGTTCAGCTTTATTGACAGTGACAAGGAACCAGTATGGGCCATTAGTGAGGCCTAAGCTGCTTACAACAGAGGTTATTACCCTGCATGCAGTCATGTAAGGAGAGAAAGGACAGCATCCTTTTCCAATTGGCATGAACTGTTTTTGGATATCTCTTGCAAGCCAGCGGAGTTCAGCCACAGTCAACAAAGGTAATGGCATTCACTATGACATATCTTTGCAAAACATTGAACTTCTGACACATTATCTGCATGGGTGAATCATACAAACAATCCATTGGACAATGTGATCCCTAGTTTGTGGCTGAGAAAAGACTGAGACATTGGTAGTTGTAGAACTGTATGCGCTGAAAAGTTGCCGATGCATTTGTACTGTGCTGCTCAGAACGTTAAAAGAGGTTTAAAAACGAAACTGTACGGAAAGGGTTTCCTGCAAGACAGTGTCCTTAAGAAATATACAGGCATACAAAATAATGAATCTCTACAGTCCGATCAATTGCTATGAAATTCTAAGGTGCAAAAAAATGACCCGGAGACGTCATCCAGTGTAGCACGTTACGTGTACTGAAAACTTGCAAGTTACTCTTTGGAAAAAAAAACAGTGGTGGATGAATGTACCTTTTTTTTTTTTCATTTTTCTGTTTTAAATAGAATACCTCAATATATATTTAATAACAAAAGTAAAAGCTCTACAAAAAAAATCTTTGTATTACATATGATACAAAATGCAGAGGATGTTGCAGCCCAAAGAGCGGCAGAATTTCTAGATTCGTGTTTTCAGTCGTTTTATCAGGAAGACTTAAAATTAGAAAATTTGTGTTAATCTCCACAGCTCAATATCCTGATGCTATACCATCCAAGATGTGTCCCGATAGCAATTTGCCTTTATCTTCTGCTAAACCAGGCCAGCACGTCAGTACTGTGTACTTCTTATTCCTGTTAATGCTTGTTCCTCAATGCACGCAAAGCCACAGGATATTCTTGCCTTTGTCACTGCTCAAGAAACTTTCTGGAGTAGGTGATTATTTTCACTGTCTGCCAATGTTTTCCTGTTAAATTTCCACTGCTGTGGACATGGATTTCGGTTAATATTCCTGAGTGCCAAACTGAGTAAATTAGGTCAGTTTTGATCAACAAACATCCTGGCAGATGAACGTGAGGTGTGAGCATGGTTGAGGCATGTTTCATGCACTTTGGAGACCATTTTCTAAAAAGAAACCAAAAAAAACGAAAACCAAAAAGGGAGATAAGAGAAAGTATTCCACACTGTTACGTGTCGGGGGAATGCTCTCCTTCTAATGCACTAGGTTCTGTCTGGCCTTCCTCCTCTTCCACCTGCTCGTCTAGTGGAATCTCAGCAGATTCAGAGTCCTGTGTACAAAGGGTCTTCGAGTCACTACAGCTGGTGTCTTCTTCTACTTGACTGCCACTGTCCTTTTCTGTGTCCGATTCCCCATCCTCTTCCAGTGTTAGTTCAAACTGGAATTTTTCCGTTTGGCCTTGTCTACCTTCTTCCTGCTCGTCTGGGGCAGGGGACGGACTCTGGGGAATTGTGCTTTGATACCATTCTCGATTGTCCTCTAGTGTGTCCAGTATGTCTTGGGCATCGGGGTGAACAAGATCTGCCCATGTCTCCCACAATGGATGGACAATGTAATCTATGAACCCGACCTGGAACAAAAAAAAGAGTCGGCTAAAAAATGGAATATATAATGCAGAGAAACACAAGCCAAAGTAATAATAATGATGCTGATGAATCTGCTATTAAATATTTTTAGGGTAATAAAATAGTAAAAATATAAAATAGTTCCAATTAGATATTTTGTGAGCAATAATACGATTATCATTCATGATATTATTAATATTATTGATTTGTTTTCTTCTTGCATATTTTATTTATAAGTTGTAATAAAATTGGGTTTATTTAAAAATACCACTTTGCTGGCTAGATGCAGTTTTGTACTTTCTGGCAAAAATTTAGAAGAAACATAATTGATTTGCAAACACCGTGCAAATACAATTTACCATGCAAAAGAACGGAAAAAAACATGTGATGCATTCAATTATTACATTCTCATAAAACCTTAATTGGTTACTAAAAATGTCACACGGTGTATTTAATTTTGTCTTACAAATACAAATTTGCATTCAGGCTTTATTAAAGTGGCGGAACTATCGCCATAGCAACCCAGGCGGCCACAATTGGGGCCCGGCCAAGACTAGGAAAAAAAGGGGTCCCGCTGATACCGTGCAGCCGCCTGGGTGGCTATGGCATTGCAGGCTGCTGTTTGACACAGGTGGCTGTGAGGAGGAATGGACAATCTGTCAGTGATCTGTGCATCGATGTGTTCCTCCTCACAGCTGAGGCTGAGTCAGTGACAGCCAGCAGCTTGGGGTGGAGAAGGTTGGGGGCCCGGCTCCGGTAGCGTAAGAGGAAGCGGGGCCCAGCGACGGTGGAGGAGGCATGGCCCGTCGGCGGCCGATGAGGAATGCGGGGCTTGGAGGTGGAGAAAGCTGACAGCGATTGGGGCTGACAGGTAAGAGGTGTGCAGGGGTGTGACCAGCCCACTGGAAACCCTGCAGAGCCCACCATAGAGAGTCTATGGTGGGCTCTGCAGGGTCACTCGGTTGGGCTGTTTGGGATCTCAGTGGGGCTCTGCAAGGGGCGTAACTAGAAATCACAGGGCCCCATACAAACTTTTGCTATGAAGCCCTGTGATTTCTAGCTACGCCCCTGCTTTATTAGTAGTTAATATCTACATATATTAATAACCGGATGGAGTTTAGAGAAGACTTTTCTGTTTACCAGTTTAACCTCTTAAGCTCCTTCAGAATCCTGACAGCCATTACAAAAGTGAGAATTTTCTCTGTGAGAAAATGATCACTCTTGTGACACCTATCAGGCACTAGTTTAGTGACTAATTACTGTACAGTCATATATGGATTAGATAGTAGATTGGTAAGAACCTAGAAGATGTATGGGATAAGGAAGCGCACCCACACCAGAAGCCAAGCAGGTTGGTGGTACACGTCATGAACCATGATGAACTGTGGCATTTATGTATGACAAAGGGTGTTATGATACATGACCCACCAAAGTTTGAAAATCAACTATATACCCAAAAACTAAAAAAAAAAAACTTTTTACTATATAAGTATTTGAGGTTTACCTAGGTAAATATTGAGGTTTCAATCTGCACATTTTTCAGACTCAAACTGCCTCTAAATTTACCTGTGATTTTTCCACAGAGGCATTGTGCTTGTCACACATAGGGCTGATTTCCATTCCTCGCTCCCTCTCTCGATCTCCCTGCCGGAAGAATTCCTCCATTATCCGGTCTGTCCAATGTCGGTAGAGCTGCAAAGGTTTTGTTGGATTGCTGAGATCTGCACAATGTACCATGTTCTGCAGAACCTAAAATAGAAATGAAAACACCATCACCCGCTGTGATATTAAACAGAAGGCACAAGGCTTCTTTTTCATTTACACTTTGCTTAGCTGTGAAGTGCAGTCTGGAAGAGTCATGTTGTGTGGGATTTAGTCATAACTGGATAAATCAGGAAACAGTCCTCTATTATCCCAAATGTGAAAGAAAGAAGGAGGCTGCTGGTAATCCTTATGTACTAATGCTCTCAGATGGAAAATAAGCACATCATTGTAAAATCACACTCGATAGTATCATATTATTTTGTATTATATCTTATTTTATATTATCCAATCAGGTTACTTAGAAGGAAAAGCTACATGATCATATCAGGTCAGGAAAAAATAAGTCATTATGGCTTTCCAGTATACAAGAACAGCAATGTCTGAAATAAGTCTAATGTTCTCTTTTTAACTACAGTAACCCCATCCCATGCAACTCTCTAGCATGCATTTTCCAATGGATCCAAAAGGAGATGCCAGATTCCCACAGCAGATCTTAATGTGTAAATCCTTGATCATTACAGGTCACTTTCACATTATTTCCAGGCTTGCCTGACTCAAACTGAATGATCCTTTTTTATTATAGTAATGCAGACAAGTTGCATATACAGCAATACATTTGGTGCCCTTTTACGTTTTGCACTGATAAGTGCAAGAGTTAAAACATCCTGTGCTGCAAGCACAAAGAGGAGTCTGACCACGGTTCTCTCACACAAAGCCATGGTCTGGCTCTCTAGTGATCTGCCCCCTTCCCCTCCCCTCCCCTCCCAATCCCTCCTCTAATCAACAGTGCTCTTGCTCCATGTGCAGCACCGTGAATTGGAATGAAGTCTGGGGGTCACATCAAACGGCCGCTTTGTGAAAGAGAGCAGTGGTCAGGGGGACTCTCTGCAGCACTTAACAGCATGTCTGCAGTACAGAAATAAATAAAGGAGGGTTCCAATGGGCTTTAAGCAATGAATATTCCAGTTACCTGTATTCTGTCCGAATAGTTGTCGAGAAGGAGAACCCCCGAACTTGTGACTTTCTTCGTTTCAACCATTGTTTTCAAATCAGCCAGTAGATTCATATGTTTTGACATATCTGTTGCAAGCACCTTGTAAAAGAAAAGAAATGAGAAATGTCTGATCAGGGACTAAAACCATTGCAATGATGCAACAATGAACTATTGCAAAGGTTGGTGTTTTAGAGCATCTCTAGCCAAAATGTTCTTTTAGATTTAGATGAGGTAGGGAGTGGTTACCCTTGTATTTGTCCAATTGGGGATACTTTTCTTCAGTTCCTGTCCTGAAGGCACAACAGAAAGGGAAAGGAAGTCTCTTTGATATGAGGGACAAAACCCTATTAGACAGTTGTCACCAAACAATCTTGGCTAAAAAACAAAATGAAAAGTTTTGGGTGGACATTTACCCTAAACATCAAGAGGTTTAAAAGATGATTATGTAAATCCATGGAAAGGTTTTTGTACACAAGAACATGTGGTGTATAATGCAGGTTACAGTAATCAGAGACTGGGAACCTCGTTGTGACCTCGTTGTGACCTAGGGACAATATTTTTTGTTGGTGCCCCAAGTGAAATGCCGAAATTAGGCCCACCGACCCGAGGATTCATACCGCTTGTCTGGTGCAGGGTTTGTGCAGCTGACAGCATTGTGCCTGCACTGAGGAATAATGAATACGGCCAGGCAGGAGGAATGGCAAAGAATGCAAACGCTGTAATAAGCGGAAACAACATGACACCAGGAATCATCTGACAAATGACAAGTAGGTCAGGCAGAGAGCTGCGAGTCTAACGCCGGGAATAAGAGCAGGAAGAGTTTACAAAATTGTCAATGACTCTCTTCCAGCTGACAGCAGTCTCATTCATCCCATTGTTGTCTGATATAGTCCAGATTCATCTTTTCTAACCATCATGTCTAGTATATTTCATGTCCATTCTTCATTTTCTCATATTTATAGATGAACCCAAGGCAGACAGCTAATGTAGTCCTAATATTAGGACTACATTTTCACTAGGTGTGAATGTGCGATTTGGTATTCCTGTTGCAGTAATCCCCAATCTCCTGTTTAAATGCGGCCAATGTCCCCCATTAAAGTTAATCAAAATGTAGATTAAGAATATTATAAGGAGTTTAAATGAAAAAAGGTCTAAGGTGTTTATCTGAACAGCATATATGTGGAATTTAGAAATCTGTACTTGGTCATGGTGGCAGAAGAGCAGGCCATCTTAGCATGAAGATCTTTGCCCGGATATATAAAGGTGATAGCAGTTTGGGGTAGATTTACTCTTTAATGGTTGTTCATTTAAGCTGTGGTTTTGTACCTAACCTCTGGGTTTCATAGGTTATAATATGAAAAACCAGCACTTTATCAAGCGGTCTTCCTCAGCACTGTTAAGTACTACAGAAGTACGATTGTAATGCTGCTACACAAGACAAAAATACTCCAATGCTACCCAGACCAGACAGAAGGCAGGAGCAGGAGTAAAAATCATCACTCCATGCATCTCATTTTTATGTATTTACAATGACAGGTATTCTTTAAATAACACAAACATCTGATACATCTACCCAAGTGGCACCAAGGTTTAGAGCAGTACATTGGGTCAGTAAATACATTTTGACAAATACAAGCAATGTGAGATATATGACGGGGGCTTCTCAGCTGCCTCATGTTATTTCTATATACAAGGTGGATGAAAACAAGAAGAAATGTTCCTGTGAAGAATGCAGAAAATATACCGGCTATCACACCTTCTGCACGAGATGAGGAGTATTTTAGTCATCGCATAACAGTAAGACATCCTAAAATCACAGACTGCCAGTAACTGCAATACTAGTTGGATAAAAACTATGGACTTGTAAAAGGTCAGTCAGCCTAATAGGTGGGGCCTGGCAAGCCGAGTAAGCCATTGCTGATCTCACTGACATAATTCCCAGGTATGGTCCTGTCCACCTGGAAGTTTTGGGCGTTACTGTTCATTTTTACATGTTCCAACACCTGATGTTGTGTTCTTCATTATATAAAATATATATCAAAAAAATCAAACAGTGAAAGTGGGGACCACAGCAGGTGTGCAGACCTGGGAATTTGAACACACATATCTTATTGATAGAGTCCTCCCCTACAGCATCAACCAAATACTGAATCATAATTTGTGGCTAGGATATCAATTTTATAGTCCTGTGCAAGGCAGAGTATGTCCCCACACACAGATGCCATGAGGATGCCCACAGATTTCAAGAGAGGTCACTAAGCTTCTCTCACAAACGAAAAACTTATAGAGGCCGAGGTAGGGTATCTAGGGGTCCCATAAACAGTGACAACATAGGGGAGGCTTCCAGATCCCAAGGGAGGGTCTGATTTCCCACACACAGGATCCCTTTGAGTGATGCAATGAGATCCCTCTAGCACCAGGGAGCAGGATAAGCCTATAGACAACTCTGTCACTGGACTGAGGACTTGCCTCTATAAGTAGTAATGCAGAAACATAACTGCAGAAGGCTGTACATCAGAACTGGTGCCTGGACCAATTAACCAATATCCAATTGTAAGGATGCAGAGGGAGTTCATTTTTACAATAAGCCACTACTGAGAGTAATGCATAGGTTGGCACTGCTGGCCTTTTACTGCTCTAATGCTAGTTGTCTTAGTCAGGCTGATCTAATGGATCAATGCTTTTTTAGTCACTCTTAAGATTTGAAGCCAGGGACAGCCATGCAACTAGCATTCTCCTACAGAGGTCAGTGTTGGAAGCCCCAGTATTAATAATATGACAAATGTCCTTTAAATCAGGCTAGCCGCTGCTTACTCAGGCTCGAACAATCAAATCTTAAGCTTGCCAAACATCTATAGATTGTCTGCACATTTTATATGGTCAGATGGAAAAAGTGCAACAGATTCCTCCATTTACACTAAACTGTGTGGATGGAGGAATCTCCCACTGGGGCTAAGCTTCAGTATCTTGCTAGTTGGCCCCGTTGGCTCTCAAAACACCCGAACAATGTCTGCATCCAATCAGATTGTTCAGGTATTTTCAGAGCCAGAGGGGCCGACTAGCAAGATACTGAAGCTTGGCCCAGTGGGAGATTCCTCCATCCACACAGTTTAGCGTAGATGGAGGAATCTGTTGCACTTTTTCCATCTGACCATAGAAAGTCTGCAGATAATCTATAGGTGTATGGCCAGCTATGCATTAGTTGCAGGTTGCCAGAAACTTCAGGCATCCCCAAAAATGGTTCCTCACTGAAGTCTACTATATGTGATCCATAAAATGATCCCTGCTGTGAGCAACGCTGGTGTTTTGCAAATATGCCCCTGCATGTTTCAGTGTTTTGTGGACTTAGTAGTCTGGAATATATTGTAGCTAAAGTATCATTAATTTTTTACCACACAAAAAGGGAAAACCATGTACTACAGTGTGGTGTGGTGTGGTGGGCCTTACTACTGTATTGAAAGTATTTTCTATTTTGCCTTAAGGAACATGTAATCCCTCTCATCTGATCCACGCTCCTGGCTAGTTGAAAGGTAAAGGCCGCAATTCCAATAGCAGGATTTCATGTAATAAACAACTTAAATTGGTCCTCCCTGACCTATATTTGCTTGCTACATGGAGCTAGGAACTCATGATGCATAACACATTAAGAAGAAATCACTAGCCATTCTTATTTCTGAACATAGTACCAAGGGATTGTGCAGAATGTCTTCCCGACACACTTTTCTCCATCAACCTTGCTCATAGTACACACTCTCCTTTTTCAAAGTTTCTAAGTGAAACTCGTTTCAAAGTGTGTCATGATGGGACTTTTTTCCCTCCTATGTACCTTTGGGAATTCAGGAAAAAACAACCTTTCACGTCTTCAATTTTTCTACGCTGGTTTTCTTTTGCTATGCTATCCCTGTAAATACTTACAGTACTGAGGCACTTCTCAGGTAAGGTTTTAGAGTATTATAATTTATTTCCAGTTTGTGGGAAAAAAGTGGACCCTTGTCATACACAGGCATGCACCTGCCTGGAATGGTACCTGACCCCAGCGTACTACACTGTTCAACTCCACTAAAAGCCATAAAAACATCTGCCTCCAATGGAGACAAGTGGATGCAGAATGGCATAGGAGTAGCAGAGCAGTCTACAGTCTTATGCACTTTGTATTTGAATGTGGGGTAGAAAGGACACACTCCTCTTTGCAAAAGGAACCCATGGCATGCAGCTGCCTTACGTGTATACATTACACAGAAGAATTATGGGCATATTTGCTTTGTTTGAATCCCACATTATGGTATAAACCATAATTCCCCTTTTCCAGTAATACATTTAAGCATTGTCTATGGAAGAGCAAGACCAAACAGAACATAAAGCTACTGCTGGATAAGAGAGTTTACTTACTATGTCAATGACCATTTTCCGTAATGATTGTCTCTGCTTTTTGGTCAAGTTCTGGAAAATGTCACAGTTCTCTTCTTGTAGCAGCTTGAAACCCACAGCTAAATGGTGGTTCTCCAGAACAGATGAGTCATTGTACATCAAGGCTAATTCTGAGTCTGGAACAAAATCAAAGAACATTTTAGCAGACGCAACACAAGGGATTGAAAGGGGGAAACAAAATGTCAAAAGCATGTCTGTGTTAATTATAGGATATGATTGCCTGATTGCTTCAATTGCAATGAAGCAGCATGAATCCATACAAATAAGGACAGGTCTGACGTGATAAATGATAGCTGCAGTGTCATGTGGAGCACGCACTTATTACCCGACAGAAATCACGGAGTTGGATCTTTAATCATACTGGTCGAGGCATGCCGCAAGCCTCAGCCTATCGCACCTGTTTTATGACCTGCACTACTAGAAACACTCAGCGTGATATGAAGGACATGAAGGTCTGCAGCATCTAAACATCATCAAGGCCCATCTAACTAATGGAATGCAGAACTGCAAATGCTCTGATTCGAGGGACAAGTTGTTATGGTCTGCTCTTTTTGTCCCTGCCTCTGGTTTTCAGTACTAAGTAAGTGTCACGCAGTCGCTTTTCTCGTACTCTATTCAATCCTAATCTTCTATTTAAAGTAGTATTACGCTCAATAACTTTCTTCAATAAAGAATCCAGTAAAAGTATTTCTTTGAATTTAAAACTGATTCCAATTGAAATGATTCCAAACAGCTGGCTCCAACTCTCTCAGCTCGACTTTCCTGAACTTCCTGTCAGTAGATCACAACGGACAGCACAGTCTTGACCAGCCGTCCATTTACTAGCTTGGAGAAGGAGGAGAGATGAAGGAGGAAAAGGAAGTAGAGAGCAGGGGAGTGGCTTGTCCTGCTGTGTCTGTGTGTTTGTGGTTATCAGCACACACAAGGGTGGCCTTATAGAACCCTGCAAGGTAAAGGAGCCAACCTAAAACGGGATATCAGGGCCAGCGCTCAGGGGACCAGCTGATTCTGCAGAAAACGAAAACTTTTAAACATCAAGGAGTGGCATCCATTGTAAGTAATGTAATCAGCAGTGGAATTAGTTAAAAACATTGTGTTTTAAAATATTAAGTTAAAGTAGATGTAAACCCCAACAAAGTCATCGATTCTGCTAAAACACTGAAAGTGGAATTTATCAAAACTGGAGCAGTTGCCCATAGTAACCAATCAGCTTCTCTCCTTCATTTTAAAATCTGAACTGAAAAAAGCTGATTTGTTACTATGGGCAACTGCTCCAGATTCTGTCTGCTCCAGTTTCGATACATTCCTCTATGAGGACATAAATAATTGCCATGTTTTTCAAAAGTTTATCCTTTACTTCATCCTTTGTTTCATCTCAGTGTTGCTGATCTCCTCCTTGCAGCCAAGGAGATTGTGATTACATCTACTTTAAGGTACACCCCATTTAAACATGAACATACTGCAATAAAATCACTTGGATACAACCCAACACTCATGTTCTAAGTTTCATTCTGACAATCATCTTTTGTCAGTGGTTACCATGTTCAGAAAAACTGAAATTTTCATAAAGTATCACTTAAAATGCAGGTTCCTGGGTTCTGAGCACTACCCCTATAGTTCTGAGAGAGAGTGCACAGCATAGATTTATGTGGCAATAGGCTTCAATCCCACCCAGAAGCAATTCAAAGCCTGCAGAATAGGGATGAGCCCAGGTTCAGACCACCAAACCAGGTTTGAACCCAAGCTCTTCTAAACCTGGAAGCTACATTGGGCATGCACCCAATTAACTGCAGCCGGGGAATTGCCCCCACAGCTGCACATAAACAAAGGAGCGGGGTGCTTGTGCTGACATAATTGACCACATGACCATATTAGGTTGATTTCATGGAACAAATATAGCCATCTACCCATACAAGGTCAATGATGTCACAGCATCCCACCCCTTTGTTTACATACTGCTGATTGGGCGGCAGCAGGAAGAGCTTTCTTCTGTGTTCAGAGAAGCTCACATTCCTTCCGAACCTAAGCCCATCCCTACTGGAGAATCGGTCTGCAATGGTTGATATAGAACTCATATTAACAATACACCTTTGTAGAGCTTTCAGAACAGAATTCTCAGGATGACCAATTAATATTTTATTTCATGGCATTGCTTTTTCCTTACAATAATAATAATTCTAAAATATTAATGATAAAAAAATCATAGCTGTTCATCAATTGTTATATTTATTATTATATTGTTATAGAACAAGCACTGCAAATCATATTTTTGGGGCTTTTTTTTTTTTTTATTTGCTGCAGACATCTGCCTAAATATCATAACATTAAGCTTATCACTGACGCAACCCAGAAGCACAATTACTTATAGTAGTGGTCGCCAAGCCCATGGCTAGGAGAGGGCTTGAAGAGGTTAAATCGATGAATAGTCTATGTAACAGCACAGGCCGCCCCTCTCCTATATTCTCCACTCATTTGCAAAGTATGAGTCACCACATTGATTTTTGCACTCCAGGGTATCCCTCTGGTTACCAGGCACACAGCCGAACTCCAAGAATTATATTTAGGCACCGGGAACACAAAATGTTGAGAATTCCACACAAAAAAACCCTGGACATTGAACACAGGACTGATGGGGGTTCCAGAGATAGGTAGGATATGCAAACTGGAGCAACTGTGAGACTACAAGTGCCAGGTAGACAGCAGAACTGTATGCAGGGCCTTGTAGTTCCTCCATGACGACATTTCCTCTTTTGCCTTGGGTAGCTTACCAAACAACATTAGAACCATCCTTTGCTCTGTCTCTTCCCTGTCATGTTTGTGTAATAAATGGGAGGCAAATTGCAGGAAAGTGCAGATCACAATAATCTGTATATTCCGAGCCAACCATAAACACATGTCACACAAATGGGAAGAGAGTCCACTTTGATCACTTGTTTTCATTGCCAAATAAATCAGGAAATAACAGCAGCTGCAATGTGATTCATATGACATACTGTACATCTTCAAACACACTGGCACTGAGAAAGGCCATTTCATTAAGGCCTAATAGTGAATTATAACTCTTTATTTTACATTGTACTGAATGTATTACTGGTACACTCCCAAAGTTCTATATTTGTTCATTTAGAATTGTATTACTTCCACATATAAACACAAAACAAGGGTGCATTATCTGCTTGTTAAATCCCTATAGTTGCTGATATCCTCATCCTTTAAAAGGCAATGAAACTGAGCCTTTAAAAAAAATGAAACGAGAAGGACGTTTTAAAGCATGGTATCAGCGTGGAAGGGTTAAATCATCTGTCAGGGTTTTATTGCTCGTGACGGGATGGCCAGTAATCCAAAATGAAAAACATGTGAACTCTACTGAGGTCATAGATGCAAAAGTAGAAAAAACAGACATCACTCCACTGACATTTCGGGAACACATAGGTCCCTTTTCTCAAGATGACAGACAAATGTTCATATGTCTGTCACCTTGAGAAAAAGGACCTGTGTGTCTTCCATGTTTAAAAAAGCATCACCTGTGGCCTTTCTGATGGGTACAAAATCTGGAATAAAAACCTAGTTGTGCAAGGAGGAAAGCTTGAGAAGCAGAACATGAAATTCATCATTCATTTGTTAATAATCTTTTATCATAAAAAGCCAACAATGCTGGTTAAGCAGCGAGCAGGTTTATCCAGCATTTGTAGCTCCGGGATGCCTCTAGTTGTATCAGTCTAGTACAAGCTTTATTCTTTGTACCCACTAGATATGTTGGACTTTTAGGATACAAGAGTCTAAATAAAATTAAATATGGACATCATACATTCTGGTTTTGGCACTTTACCCCTTGCTCACCCTCTCCCTACTTGAGTAAAGTGTGACCCCCTGGGCGAGCTGCTATAAGCTGGCTATACTCTTGTAGATTTTCATACGAAAGATCTCTCTCTGCCAACTAATAATGCCATTAGACACTTGACAAGTGTCGATCGAAATTTTCTTTCAATTTTGGAATAAATTGAGTTTCCGAACAAAAACCAGATTCACGGTTAGTGAATTCACTGTTCAATTACGTTCGGCAAAAAAAAAATTCTATCCTTCTAATTTTTTCATCACTATGATCTAAATAGATCGTCGATTTGACCCCATCAACTAAAAGAAAGTTCTTTCACATAAAAGTTCTTTAAAAAAATCTAAGCAGTGTATGGCCTGCTTAAAGGATAATTAAACCCTCAGCTTTTTTTGCATAGATCTTCTGCTTGCAAGCAGTAGATCTATGCAAAAAGTGAAAAAAAAACACGCTTTTAAAAGGGTTAATACTTACCCCGTGTCTTCCCCGCGCACTCCCGTCCGAAAATGTGAAAACTCTCGGGCGGCCGCAAAGCATCTTGGGGCGGGCGCATGCGCAGATCACATTTTCTGCCGGGACGCGAGGAGAGACACAAGGTAAGTCTATGGACGGCGTGCACCCGCATGCAGACACCGTGGGACAGGAAGTGCCAGGAAGCTGCGAGGAGTCCCGCCGCAACACTGGAGGGACAGATGAAAACATCAGGAAAGAAGAGGAAGATCGGATTAAGAGACGTCATTAAAAGGTAAGTGCTAACATTAACATTGGGGGGAAAAACATTTTTGCCTTTAATGTCACTGCTTAAAACCGGCCTGAAAATAGCCACTGCTATAAGAAATCCAGCACCCAACACCTTACTCCTACTTTCTGCAATAAAAACCTGACACTTCGGACTCTTCCCCACTCTACAAATCTTAAACAAAAAAAAAAGTCAGGTGAGTACACAATAGGTTAAGGTGGCCAGCAGCTGGGAGGCTATGCTGGAGCTTGTAGTTCTTCAGCTGGAGATTAGGCTTTCCCCATTCTGGTAAAAAAACAAAACAACTACATATATATACATATCTTTACCAAATATGGAACTAATTATATCATTCTTTCAAGAAACGTATATTCTTCTAGTGACACGCCAGGCAATGTATATTTGTGTAAACGTACTTGTGTTGATAAGAAATTGATTGGAGACGCCAGGATGATCAACATCATGTATTGCACTTGCAAAGATTGCAGCGAGAATTTCCAGGTCTGTGAAAACAGCCTAAAAATAAAAATAGTAAAATTCCAGCATGTTAATATCACAGACGTGGCAGTGGTATTCTATGAAAGCATAATAACAGTGGAGAGTCCCCCCATAGTTCTCATATACTCTGAAAGCCTCAGTCTGTACTCATAGCTCCCTATTCAGGCTCAGTTCAGCAGCTTTTACTAGAACCCACTCAATGCCTCTAAAGGGCTTTATTTAAGAGATTTAGAAAATTACAGCAGGTGCAGTTTTAAATGGAAAGGTCTTTCCATAACATTAAAATTACAGAATGGCTATTGTAGCAATTAAAAACAGTATGCTATATTCTTTTTTTTACGATGTCTTAAATTTTTTTACGGGAGTTTTAAAGTAAACCTGTAAAGTAAGCTCAAAAACTGAGGGCTTGCTTTAAAGTTTATTTACCGTTTCTTAAAGGAGAGCTATGGTGCAACCTTTTTTGCCCATAGTTCTCTTCAGGGTCATGGGAGGATATATACTGTGTCCTCCGGTGACCCAAAACTCAGTATATAGCGCGCAATATGCTAAAGCGCAGGTCCGTTCGACAGCCGAGATGGGTCCCGACAATACTGTACAGAACTCCCTTGCTAGCTGATTGACAGCCAGCTCCGCCTCTCTAGAGGCAGAGCCAGCTGTGCATGCCCCTTCCCCCATCTGTTCCTCCAGTCAATGCTGGAGAAACAGAGGGGTGGCAATTCCTGCAGGGAGTGGTGACTGACAGTCACAGCTCTCTGCAGGGAGAGGATCGGGAAGTGAACGATCGGCGGTGTGTGTTCGCTGACTTCCCGATCAATAGAGCCGACTTGCGACAGCTTCATTCTGGCTGGTCGACTTGAATTATGCGGATGAGTGTTTTTCACTCACCCCATCATTCTCCTTTGAGAATATAAAAACACTTGCGTATCCATGGCCTGGCCTCAGGTTCACTTTGAGGCACCTACAGGACAACTCTGAGGACAGCAGAGTAAAACAGGCCACAAAAAATGACTATATTTTACTTATTTTTTGCAGTTTCTGTCCTTCTTTGAGCTGAAGCAGGACAAGATGCAAGAGCTGCTGAAAAGATTAATGGAACTCCCAAGAGGGAAAGCAATAGCAGCCAGATCATATTTTTCTGAAAAACCTCTATTTACCCACAATTGAATGTTTGGAATCAGAGCACATCAATGGTTATTTATCAAAGTTGATGAAATTAGAGCTGTGTTTACTGCACAGAAAATTATCAGATTTTTCTCGAAGGGTCAATACATTTTTTTTCTACAGAAATTGAGAATAAAGTCCTACTGGTAGCTATGCAATAGTGGCCAGGATGACTACTGAGCAGTTCATACCTCCAAAGCTGGCGTGGAAAGCAGCACATGAGTAGACTGAGCAACATCCGCTGCATGTATGTTATTATGGTAAGCCACATCGGCGTGATAATGATCTTCTAGAGTCATTAAGTATGTTACTAAAGTGTCTGTCGGTATTTTAAATGTCTTCAACAGATCCCGTTCCTGCAGAGAGAATACAGAAAGAAAGCATTGATATACGGAGAGGTAAGCAAGCAAGAGTCGGCCCAGAAAAACAATGTATTTATATACCTGAAATATTGTGTGCATGACGACTGTGAGAGGTCGGTTTCCGGAATAATCAGTTACTTTAAAAACATTAAGGCCCCATTTGTTCACATCTTCAAGTTCCTGGTGGAGAGTAAAAGGAGGAAATTAGAGAGAACAGTTAAAAGCAGTCACATGGAGCCGTCGTATGGAAAGTTTGGAATGGCCGTAAGACTGAAGCCTTTATTCCCCAGCTAGAGGCTTTGTACATGCAGTATGGAACATTCTGTCAGAGCCATCCTAGATGATCATTCAAAGAACAAATGGTGTGTAGGAGGATGCCATTAATTAATTACCACAGTGCATGAAAAAAAAATATTAGGATTGCCAAAAATATTAGAAATCTGAATAAAACTAGCTACCAGGATAGACAGCAGAGAACATTTAAAACTGGCCCTGAATTGTGAGCAGGCTATGGTGGTCTGTATAATCTGTGATTATATACAAAAGGAGAAAATCTACTGCGCATGGACTACAAATGACTAAAAAGCAAAAATAATAATATTGATAATAATAATATCTATATAAATATCTATATAGATATTAATATCTATATAGATATCTATATAGATATATATCAAAGCCATGTCCCTAAAATACCATTGTTAAAAAATGTATATATAAAATTCCATGGTAATGTTAATCCCCCTGAAAAACCCAACAATCAAAAAAAAACCCCTAAAAAAAAATTAAAATTAAAAGCTGTATCCCTTTAAAAGACCATTTATTCTACATAGTAAGGTATATAAGGAGACAGCATCCTCTCTTTGCATGTTCAATATATAAATTCTATCACAGTGATATATCAGACCATATGGATCCTAGTTGTTATTGAGTCGACATCTTATGATATAATAGTCAAACATCAGTGCAGACCATTTCATGGAATCCACCTATTATTTGTGGTACTTTGTTTACAAGTAAATGTGCACATGTATAATCGTGAATTCTATATACATTTGGTTGGATTCCGATGTAGGAATGCTTTCTTGGATTATGGGATGCATAGTGGATTCACGGTTTATTTTTAGAGGGAGTTAAATGGTCTCTTAGAGGGATACAGCTTTGAAGTTTTTCTGTTTTTGGCTGTTGTAGTCCAGAATCATTATATTTTCTCCTTTTTTTATATTGCGTGTTAGTTATACTGGTGACTCCAGTCTTATTATTATTATTATTATTATTATTCTTGTGTTTTGGCCAGATTAAAAGGCTTTAATCAGTGATGATATATGTAATGAACTAAGAATATAGACATACTAGATGATTAAAAAGGCAAGCTTTTTAATAGTGTGTGTTTCCGTCTCTGTAATGTGTATGTAAACCTAAAGTCTATTTTTCAGTGTGTTTGGCATCATGCCTCAATTTTTGGGAATCTTTTCAAAAACTTAACCTGGAGATCCTGCCAGAAGGAGCAGTTCTTGTTGCAGGCTGACAATGCTACTGATATTTGAGAGGCAGTGGCTTGTCAGCATGCAACAGCAAATAATTTCAAGAGATTCACCCAATTTTTGTTTTTGCCGTGGGAGCTCCTTCATTGGGCTACCTATCAGATCTGTACATGCCTCCTGCAGAACTGAAAGACAGCCCAATGGCCAAGTGAAGGAGCATGCACAAAATGCTGATAAATGCTGCTACTTATTAGTAGACAGTATCTTGCCAACTGTCAGCCTTCAAAGGAAGTGCAGTTCCTGGCAGGATCTCCATGTAAAAGCCAGGTAAAGTCATTCTTAGAATGAATGGAATCCCCTGTATTTCTCTCACTACAGGTTTCTTTAATGCATTCTTGACAATAAGGTTTTTTGGCAGAGGGTGGAGACATCACTGTTTATTGCCCAAGGAGCATCATACATGAAGAGACGCCACAGTCTTCTAAAGTGTCCACATGTGTCATGTGGTTCTGTACATCTCTTATGCACCAGTCAAAGTCAAGTGAAGACTATGTATTACCCATTGAGCCTCTTTTTACAGGTTCTATAAAAGTTTTAAAAAATGACATATGTGTGTTTTGATCTTGATACATTGGTGGTTCATGGACCACTGGCAATCTCTGTCTATACATGTTCTGTTATGCTAATTTTTCCCTTTGTGTGTATAAGGAGCAGGCATACATTTTGGGGGCACAAACCAACTATCTTACCTTGGCTAGAGAATCTTCATTTTCACTTTTGACTCCAAACCTGGGAATACTTGAGTTTGTGAGACTAGAGCTGTGCATTAGTTTCTTCACACCACTAATCTGAGACATAGGTCTCTTCTTCTTTTCCTTTTCTTTTTCTTTTTGGGCCAGTGTTGGCATCTCCACTTCATGTTGTTTATCTAAATTGTGAAAGGTAATTATAAGTAATGTTGTACACTAGATTTTCATTGTGGTAAATGTCACAATAAGCATTACCACACATGCCACCCAACGCAGTAATTCCAAACTCCAGTGGTAAAATAAATGCATACGTGCACAACTGAAGCAAAGCTCTTCCTGAAGACTGGGCTTTCCATTTTTAAACTAGAATCACCCTAGCGCTCAATTAAAGTGCAACTGAAGCCAAACATTTTTTTTTTTAAAGTTTTGTACAGAGTGGAAAGGGATTAGAATACCTGTCAGAGTTTTCCTGCTGTCTGTTAGAGAGATTGCCACGCTCTATTTGTTCTGATGACCGTTATCTTTGAAACGGTGGTCACCAGAACAGGAGTAGATCAGACATCTTCCAAAAGGTCACAAGTCTTGGTGACCCTGCTGACCACCAGGGATTTCCTCTCACTTCCTCTAGTGGCCATCAGACAGGAAGTGAAGGGAAATCTCCCCAATGGGACACCGATGAAAAAAAGCTGGCAGGCTTATAACCTTCCCTTAATTTCTCCAAAAACGACTAAGTAGGGATATCTTTATCTTTCATTTTATTCTCTGTTGCTGATGAAGAAGCCCACATACAATAAAGTGGACACAATCAATACTTCACAACCCTGAGCAGGACAAGTTATAAACATTATATGACTTTTTTAATAATATACCATTGGGCCTGTGTTGACAGACTTTGGGCTTGTGCTGATGGCTTGTTTGACATCAGTTTGGACACTTCTGAGATCATTAAGAATTTACTGAAAGGTGCATTTGACCTGCTTCAAACAGGTTTTGCATTCTCAAAGGCTTGTATAAGAATGCAAAACCTGTTTAAAGCAAACACAAGTCCTTCAACCCAAGCGTCTATATCATGTATTTAAGGTATTAAAGAAGAACTCCTGAAAAACGTTTTCTTAACCCTTGCAATGGTGCTACCCCTGCACTGCAAGGGTTAAGTGCTCATTTTTGTTTAGGTGCTAAAATAACAAAGTTATACTCACATGAAGTTCTGAGTCGGCCAGCCTGTCTTATCCTATGCTGCAGCATTGGAATTTTCCTCAGTGTCCTAACATCTATACACGGGTATAGGTGTGATGATTTGCAGGATTTTAGACCGCTGCAGAGAAGGGGGAGAGAGTCTCCAGGGACCAGTCTAAGAACAAGTCAGCTCAGAGCGCCAGGAGAGTATAATTATTATTTTTTGAACCTAGACAAAATGAGCAGTTTAGCCTTGTGGTGCGGGGGGGTGGGGGGGGGGGTTAATATTGGGTAAGGGGTAATAAAAATTGTTTCTGGAGTTTTTAAAAAAAAATGTGACTATTAAAAAAGAACATCAAGCATGCAGACCGGCAGTACAAAGTGAACCGATCCAGGCTTACAATTTAATTTACAAACTTCCCTGATTGAAAGAATACTTCCAATTGGCTACTACGAGTTACTGTGCTTTGCCTTACTGAGTACCTTTGTTCCTATGTTCAGGTGTGTACAAATTTAAGCTTATTCAGAATTGAGGAATTCAAAGCAATACTGCTATGCCCAATTCAGTAATTCCCACCAAACAATCAGAAATGATTATAATATGACTACAGAGAGATGAAACGGATCAGGGATTAAGCTTTGCACATTATCTCCACTTTTGCACTTTCTGAATTGCATAAACACAGCGTCTAATAATCTTTTAGTTTTGTATTATTATAATCCATTATACAGCATATTGAAGTGTAAATCATGCCATTATTGAGCAAAGGCCTCGGCTCATATATATACGTGGCTTCAATAATTGGGCTCCATCATTGTGAGCATGTGCAAGCTTTGATATTTATGATTTCAGGCAGATCAACACAGTTTAGATAGATCAAGGAGGAAAGTCCTAAATGCAACTGTCAGGTCAAGCCAAGCAGAAGCACAAACATGTCCAAA